>NW_028120669.1:0-208625 GCF_965178545.1 Coloeus monedula | reverse complement strand
GTCACCACCACACTGTGCTACCTTTGTTGCTGCTGAGACAGGGTGGGGGAAGTGGAGAAGTTTTTGCCTTTTTTTTCCTGCTGTTTGAAGCCTCTTATCTGCCTCTTCTGAAGTCTAGAGCAGTTTGGCTGGAAAGCGGCGGCCCATCCTCCGAGATGCAGGCTCGATGCTTGCAGCTGAACCTGGGTCCGCCTGGGACGAAGGAGCAGGGCTAGGGGTTGCACAACTCCCTCGGGATTTCAGTCCAGGGGTGAAGGATTGGGGGGTGCTCCCCAGGCGGGCGGCGTCGGCTCCCGGAGGCCTCAGGGTGCCTCACGGCAGGCGATGGTGGTGGTGGGGGGAAAGGCAAAGGGCGGGGATTCTACCTTTTGCTTTTGCCTCCACATTTTGCACCAGTTTTGCCTTCCTTTTTATGGGCCTCAAGGCGGGCTATGCACGGCCCGTACGGCACGTAGTTTCCAGGCGTTCAAAAGTGATTATGATAAGCAGCCATCATGACGAAGCACTTTTGAAGCCTTTCAGGTGTTGAGCAGTGATAATGGCGAAGTGTTTTTTGGCGCCTTTCTCTTAGTATTAGGCTCTTGCACACTTCAGAAGCAAGGGGCCATTGTGACACAGCAGGGCCTTGTATAAGCAAGGGGTCATTGTAGCACGGCAGGGCCTCGTGGAATCAAGGGGATCGTAGTGACACTGTGGGGCTCCAGGAGGCCACGGGGCCATTCTGACTGTGTGGAAGCAAGGATACCGTTGTTACGCTACGGGGCATCATGGAACCTAGGAGGCCATTGTGAAGCAGCTGGGCAACCCGCTGAGACTATTATGACACTTCAAGGCCTTGTGACACTGAAGGGCCATGGTGGAACTGCAGGGCCTCGTGGAACCAGTGAGACCATTGTGACATCACAGGGCCTCATGGGAGCCAGGGGCCATTGTGACACAGCCAGGCCTGACAGAAGCAAGGGGCCATTGTGACACTGCAAGGTCTCACGGAAGCAAAGGGCCAGTGTGCCACAGCCAGGCCTTGTGGAACCAAGGGGCCATTGTGATCCTGGGGAGCCCAATAGAACCAAGGAGCCATTGTGACCCTGCAGCACCTTACGGAATCATGGAGACCCTTGTGACCCTCTGTGACCTCATGGAACCAGTGGGCCATTGTGTTATTCTGCAGCCCCATGGAAGCAAGGAAACCATTGTGACACAGCCAGGCCTCGTGGAAGCAAGGGGCCTTTGTGCCGCTGTAGAGCCAAGGAGACCACTGTGCTATTGCTGGGCCTCAGGGGAACAAAATGGTGATGCTGCAGGGCCCCAAGGCTGCAAAGAGCGTGGAACAGGTGTGGTTGGCTTGGCCTCCTGGGGGCCACCTGCCTGGTCCAGCTGAGCTTGGCATGTTGAGGGGTGCTTCTCCTCTGGCCCTGAAACGCTGGAGTTCCTTGCTTTCCTTTCTGTGCGAAAGCACTGTCCTTCTCCTCCAGGGACCCATGGCTGAAATTAGGATTCTACCTCCAAATTGGATTCTGTCCGAGGATTGTTCCCATGTGAAACCTGCCAGGACAGACAGCTCAGGCTGGCCTTGGCCTCTTAGGGGCCACCTCGCATCTGCCTTCAAAACACGCGGGGGCTGTGCTTCTCTTCCCATGGAAAAAACCATCTTTCAAGTCCAGCCATCCATGGCCAAAATTGGGAATCCACCTCTGAAATTCCATATCTCCAAGGAATAGCTCCCCGACAAAAGCTGCCAGGAATGTCCAGCTTCCCTTGGCTTCCTGAGGGCCAGCTCTCATCTGCCTTTGAAACACTGGGCCTCCTCACTTTGCTGCCAATGGAAAAGAACTGTCCTTCTGGGCCAGATGTCCACGGACAAAACTGGGATTTGGCCTCCCAAATTGCATCTAGCCAAGGATTGCTCCAAGACAAAAGCTGCCAAGACAAACAGGTCTGGCTGGCCTTGGCCTCCTTGAGGCACCACTAATCAGCCTTTGAAACACTGGGGCTCTGCCCTTTCCTTCCTGGGGAGAAGAAGTGTCATTCCCGTCCAGGCACCCACAGCTGAAATGGAATTCCACCTCCAAAACTCCCCGTATGTCCAAGGGTTGCTTTCAGACAGAAGCTGCAAGGACAGACACGTCTGCCTTGCCTTGGCCTCTGGTGGCTGCCTCTCATCTGCCTTCAAAACACTGGGGTTCTGTGGTTTCCTTCCTGTAGAAAAGAACCGACCTTCTTGTCCAGGTGCCCGTGGCCTCGAGCACATGATCACTACAGAGGGACAAAGGAGCTCTGTGCTCAGTGGAGTGGAGACTGAGGACAGTGGAGGAGAGTCCTGGGTGGGCTTGAAGGGTGGTTTCAGACATGGTGGATCCTTTCTAGCTAGTAGAGACCAGCTGGCAAAAGAAAGAATTAATGCCAAGGGCAGCTGGGCAGGTCCAGGCTGGACACAAGGAGAAAGGAATTTCTCTCCCAGGGCAGTGCAGTGGTGCAACGTGTCCCCCAGAAGGAGGCTGGAGCAGCCCAAGGCTTTGTGTGCCAAGGCAGAGGCAGGCAGGACGCAGAGCCATCAGCAAAGGAAGGGGCCCATTGTTACACAGCAGGGCCGCAGAACCAAGGAGATCATTGTGACACTGCACAACCTCATGCAATCAAGGCGTCCGTGTTACGCTACTGAACCTCACGGAGCCAAGGGTCCATTGTGACCCTGCGGAGCCAAGGAGACTGTTGCTGACAGTACCAAAGTTCATGGAACCAAAAGTCCATTGTGACATTGTGGCGCCTCACGGAACCGTGGAGAGCATTATGACACTTTGTTACTATCTGATTTACACCCAGAAGGGCAAAGAAAAGGAAATCTCTGAGTATAAAAAGGAAAGAACTTTGAAGGTTCAAAATATTCCCAAAGACCAGATTAAAACCGAACGAGATTAAATGTTGGTGCCAAACAAATGGGTATCTCTTTATCTAATGGTAAGAGAGGCAAAGAGAAAGAAGGAGAAAAGTAGAGAAAAGTTAGAAAAGACAAGGTTACTCTAACAAGCACTGGATAAGTCACCACCACACTGTGCTACCTTTGTTGCTGCTGAGACAGGGTGGGGGAAGTGGAGAAGTTTTTGCCTTTTTTTTCCTGCTGTTTGAAGCCTCTTATCTGCCTCTTCTGAAGTCTAGAGCAGTTTGGCTGGAAAGCGGCGGCCCATCCTCCGAGATGCAGGCTCGATGCTTGCAGCTGAACCTGGCTCCGCCTGGGACGAAGGAGCAGGGCTAGGGGTTGCACAACTCCCTCGGGATTTCAGTCCAGGGGTGAAGGATTGGGGGGTGCTCCCCAGGCGGGCGGCGTCGGCTCCCGGAGGCCTCAGGGTGCCTCACGGCAGGCGATGGTGGTGGTGGGGGGAAAGGCAAAGGGCGGGGATTCTACCTTTTGCTTTTGCCTCCACATTTTGCACCAGTTTTGCCTTCCTTTTTATGGGCCTCAAGGCGGGCTATGCACGGCCCGTACGGCACGTAGTTTCCAGGCGTTCAAAAGTGATTATGATAAGCAGCCATCGTGACGAAGCACTTTTGAAGCCTTTCAGGTGTTGAGCAGTGATAATGGCGAAGCGTTTTTTGGCGCCTTTCTCTTAGTATTAGGCTCTTGCACACTTCAGAAGCAAGGGGCCATTGTGACACAGCAGGGCCTTGTATAAGCAAGGGGTCATTGTAGCACGGCAGGGCCTCGTGGAATCAAGGGGATCGTAGTGACACTGTGGGGCTCCAGGAGGCCACGGGGCCATTCTGACTGTGTGGAAGCAAGGATACCGTTGTTACGCTACGGGGCATCATGGAACCTAGGAGGCCATTGTGAAGCAGCTGGGCAACCCGCTGAGACTATTATGACACTTCAAGGCCTTGTGACACTGAAGGGCCATGGTGGAACTGCAGGGCCTCGTGGAACCAGTGAGACCATTGTGACATCACAGGGCCTCATGGGAGCCAGGGGCCATTGTGACACAGCCAGGCCTGACAGAAGCAAGGGGCCATTGTGACACTGCAAGGTCTCACGGAAGCAAAGGGCCAGTGTGCCACAGCCAGGCCTTGTGGAACCAAGGGGCCATTGTGATCCTGGGGAGCCCAATAGAACCAAGGAGCCATTGTGACCCTGCAGCACCTTACGGAATCATGGAGACCCTTGTGACCCTCTGTGACCTCATGGAACCAGTGGGCCATTGTGTTATTCTGCAGCCCCATGGAAGCAAGGAAACCATTGTGACACAGCCAGGCCTCGTGGAAGCAAGGGGCCTTTGTGCCGCTGTAGAGCCAAGGAGACCACTGTGCTATTGCTGGGCCTCAGGGGAACAAAATGGTGATGCTGCAGGGCCCCAAGGCTGCAAAGAGCGTGGAACAGGTGTGGTTGGCTTGGCCTCCTGGGGGCCACCTGCCTGCTCCAGCTGAGCTTGGCATGTTGAGGGGTGCTTCTCCTCTGGCCCTGAAACGCTGGAGTTCCTTGCTTTCCTTTCTGTGCGAAAGCACTGTCCTTCTCCTCCAGGGACCCATGGCTGAAATTAGGATTCTACCTCCAAATTGGATTCTGTCCGAGGATTGTTCCCATGTGAAACCTGCCAGGACAGACAGCTCAGGCTGGCCTTGGCCTCTTAGGGGCCACCTCGCATCTGCCTTCAAAACACGCGGGGGCTGTGCTTCTCTTCCCATGGAAAAAACCATCTTTCAAGTCCAGCCATCCATGGCCAAAATTGGGAATCCACCTCTGAAATTCCATATCTCCAAGGAATAGCTCCCCGACAAAAGCTGCCAGGAATGTCCAGCTTCCCTTGGCTTCCTGAGGGCCAGCTCTCATCTGCCTTTGAAACACTGGGCCTCCTCACTTTGCTGCCAATGGAAAAGAACTGTCCTTCTGGGCCAGATGTCCACGGACAAAACTGGGATTTGGCCTCCCAAATTGCATCTAGCCAAGGATTGCTCCAAGACAAAAGCTGCCAAGACAAACAGGTCTGGCTGGCCTTGGCCTCCTTGAGGCACCACTAATCAGCCTTTGAAACACTGGGGCTCTGCCCTTTCCTTCCTGGGGAGAAGAAGTGTCATTCCCGTCCAGGCACCCACAGCTGAAATGGAATTCCACCTCCAAAACTCCCCGTATGTCCAAGGGTTGCTTTCAGACAGAAGCTGCAAGGACAGACACGTCTGCCTTGCCTTGGCCTCTGGTGGCTGCCTCTCATCTGCCTTCAAAACACTGGGGTTCTGTGGTTTCCTTCCTGTAGAAAAGAACCGACCTTCTTGTCCAGGTGCCCGTGGCCTCGAGCACATGATCACTACAGAGGGACAAAGGAGCTCTGTGCTCAGTGGAGTGGAGACTGAGGACAGTGGAGGAGAGTCCTGGGTGGGCTTGAAGGGTGGTTTCAGACATGGTGGATCCTTTCTAGCTAGTAGAGACCAGCTGGCAAAAGAAAGAATTAATGCCAAGGGCAGCTGGGCAGGTCCAGGCTGGACACAAGGAGAAAGGAATTTCTCTCCCAGGGCAGTGCAGTGGTGCAACGTGTCCCCCAGAAGGAGGCTGGAGCAGCCCAAGGCTTTGTGTGCCAAGGCAGAGGCAGGCAGGACGCAGAGCCATCAGCAAAGGAAGGGGCCCATTGTTACACAGCAGGGCCGCAGAACCAAGGAGATCATTGTGACACTGCACAACCTCATGCAATCAAGGCGTCCGTGTTACGCTACTGAACCTCACGGAGCCAAGGGTCCATTGTGACCCTGCGGAGCCAAGGAGACTGTTGCTGACAGTACCAAAGTTCATGGAACCAAAAGTCCATTGTGACATTGTGGCGCCTCACGGAACCGTGGAGAGCATTATGACACTTTGTTACTATCTGATTTACACCCAGAAGGGCAAAGAAAAGGAAATCTCTGAGTATAAAAAGGAAAGAACTTTGAAGGTTCAAAATATTCCCAAAGACCAGATTAAAACCAAACGAGATTAAATGTTGGTGCCAAACAAATGGGTATCTCTTTATCTAATGGTAAGAGAGGCAAAGAGAAAGAAGGAGAAAAGTAGAGAAAAGTTAGAAAAGACAAGGTTACTCTAACAAGCACTGGATAAGTCACCACCACACTGTGCTACCTTTGTTGCTGCTGAGACAGGGTGGGGGAAGTGGAGAAGTTTTTGCCTTTTTTTTCCTGCTGTTTGAAGCCTCTTATCTGCCTCTTCTGAAGTCTAGAGCAGTTTGGCTGGAAAGCGGCGGCCCATCCTCCGAGATGCAGGCTCGATGCTTGCAGCTGAACCTGGCTCCGCCTGGGACGAAGGAGCAGGGCTAGGGGTTGCACAACTCCCTCGGGATTTCAGTCCAGGGGTGAAGGATTGGGGGGTGCTCCCCAGGCGGGCGGCGTCGGCTCCCGGAGGCCTCAGGGTGCCTCACGGCAGGCGATGGTGGTGGTGGGGGGAAAGGCAAAGGGCGGGGATTCTACCTTTTGCTTTTGCCTCCACATTTTGCACCAGTTTTGCCTTCCTTTTTATGGGCCTCAAGGCGGGCTATGCACGGCCCGTACGGCACGTAGTTTCCAGGCGTTCAAAAGTGATTATGATAAGCAGCCATCGTGACGAAGCACTTTTGAAGCCTTTCAGGTGTTGAGCAGTGATAATGGCGAAGCGTTTTTTGGCGCCTTTCTCTTAGTATTAGGCTCTTGCACACTTCAGAAGCAAGGGGCCATTGTGACACAGCAGGGCCTTGTATAAGCAAGGGGTCATTGTAGCACGGCAGGGCCTCGTGGAATCAAGGGGATCGTAGTGACACTGTGGGGCTCCAGGAGGCCACGGGGCCATTCTGACTGTGTGGAAGCAAGGATACCGTTGTTACGCTACGGGGCATCATGGAACCTAGGAGGCCATTGTGAAGCAGCTGGGCAACCCGCTGAGACTATTATGACACTTCAAGGCCTTGTGACACTGAAGGGCCATGGTGGAACTGCAGGGCCTCGTGGAACCAGTGAGACCATTGTGACATCACAGGGCCTCATGGGAGCCAGGGGCCATTGTGACACAGCCAGGCCTGACAGAAGCAAGGGGCCATTGTGACACTGCAAGGTCTCACGGAAGCAAAGGGCCAGTGTGCCACAGCCAGGCCTTGTGGAACCAAGGGGCCATTGTGATCCTGGGGAGCCCAATAGAACCAAGGAGCCATTGTGACCCTGCAGCACCTTACGGAATCATGGAGACCCTTGTGACCCTCTGTGACCTCATGGAACCAGTGGGCCATTGTGTTATTCTGCAGCCCCATGGAAGCAAGGAAACCATTGTGACACAGCCAGGCCTCGTGGAAGCAAGGGGCCTTTGTGCCGCTGTAGAGCCAAGGAGACCACTGTGCTATTGCTGGGCCTCAGGGGAACAAAATGGTGATGCTGCAGGGCCCCAAGGCTGCAAAGAGCGTGGAACAGGTGTGGTTGGCTTGGCCTCCTGGGGGCCACCTGCCTGGTCCAGCTGAGCTTGGCATGTTGAGGGGTGCTTCTCCTCTGGCCCTGAAACGCTGGAGTTCCTTGCTTTCCTTTCTGTGCGAAAGCACTGTCCTTCTCCTCCAGGGACCCATGGCTGAAATTAGGATTCTACCTCCAAATTGGATTCTGTCCGAGGATTGTTCCCATGTGAAACCTGCCAGGACAGACAGCTCAGGCTGGCCTTGGCCTCTTAGGGGCCACCTCGCATCTGCCTTCAAAACACGCGGGGGCTGTGCTTCTCTTCCCATGGAAAAAACCATCTTTCAAGTCCAGCCATCCATGGCCAAAATTGGGAATCCACCTCTGAAATTCCATATCTCCAAGGAATAGCTCCCCGACAAAAGCTGCCAGGAATGTCCAGCTTCCCTTGGCTTCCTGAGGGCCAGCTCTCATCTGCCTTTGAAACACTGGGCCTCCTCACTTTGCTGCCAATGGAAAAGAACTGTCCTTCTGGGCCAGATGTCCACGGACAAAACTGGGATTTGGCCTCCCAAATTGCATCTAGCCAAGGATTGCTCCAAGACAAAAGCTGCCAAGACAAACAGGTCTGGCTGGCCTTGGCCTCCTTGAGGCACCACTAATCAGCCTTTGAAACACTGGGGCTCTGCCCTTTCCTTCCTGGGGAGAAGAAGTGTCATTCCCGTCCAGGCACCCACAGCTGAAATGGAATTCCACCTCCAAAACTCCCCGTATGTCCAAGGGTTGCTTTCAGACAGAAGCTGCAAGGACAGACACGTCTGCCTTGCCTTGGCCTCTGGTGGCTGCCTCTCATCTGCCTTCAAAACACTGGGGTTCTGTGGTTTCCTTCCTGTAGAAAAGAACCGACCTTCTTGTCCAGGTGCCCGTGGCCTCGAGCACATGATCACTACAGAGGGACAAAGGAGCTCTGTGCTCAGTGGAGTGGAGACTGAGGACAGTGGAGGAGAGTCCTGGGTGGGCTTGAAGGGTGGTTTCAGACATGGTGGATCCTTTCTAGCTAGTAGAGACCAGCTGGCAAAAGAAAGAATTAATGCCAAGGGCAGCTGGGCAGGTCCAGGCTGGACACAAGGAGAAAGGAATTTCTCTCCCAGGGCAGTGCAGTGGTGCAACGTGTCCCCCAGAAGGAGGCTGGAGCAGCCCAAGGCTTTGTGTGCCAAGGCAGAGGCAGGCAGGACGCAGAGCCATCAGCAAAGGAAGGGGCCCATTGTTACACAGCAGGGCCGCAGAACCAAGGAGATCATTGTGACACTGCACAACCTCATGCAATCAAGGCGTCCGTGTTACGCTACTGAACCTCACGGAGCCAAGGGTCCATTGTGACCCTGCGGAGCCAAGGAGACTGTTGCTGACAGTACCAAAGTTCATGGAACCAAAAGTCCATTGTGACATTGTGGCGCCTCACGGAACCGTGGAGAGCATTATGACACTTTGTTACTATCTGATTTACACCCAGAAGGGCAAAGAAAAGGAAATCTCTGAGTATAAAAAGGAAAGAACTTTGAAGGTTCAAAATATTCCCAAAGACCAGATTAAAACCGAACGAGATTAAATGTTGGTGCCAAACAAATGGGTATCTCTTTATCTAATGGTAAGAGAGGCAAAGAGAAAGAAGGAGAAAAGTAGAGAAAAGTTAGAAAAGACAAGGTTACTCTAACAAGCACTGGATAAGTCACCACCACACTGTGCTACCTTTGTTGCTGCTGAGACAGGGTGGGGGAAGTGGAGAAGTTTTTGCCTTTTTTTTCCTGCTGTTTGAAGCCTCTTATCTGCCTCTTCTGAAGTCTAGAGCAGTTTGGCTGGAAAGCGGCGGCCCATCCTCCGAGATGCAGGCTCGATGCTTGCAGCTGAACCTGGCTCCGCCTGGGACGAAGGAGCAGGGCTAGGGGTTGCACAACTCCCTCGGGATTTCAGTCCAGGGGTGAAGGATTGGGGGGTGCTCCCCAGGCGGGCGGCGTCGGCTCCCGGAGGCCTCAGGGTGCCTCACGGCAGGCGATGGTGGTGGTGGGGGGAAAGGCAAAGGGCGGGGATTCTACCTTTTGCTTTTGCCTCCACATTTTGCACCAGTTTTGCCTTCCTTTTTATGGGCCTCAAGGCGGGCTATGCACGGCCCGTACGGCACGTAGTTTCCAGGCGTTCAAAAGTGATTATGATAAGCAGCCATCGTGACGAAGCACTTTTGAAGCCTTTCAGGTGTTGAGCAGTGATAATGGCGAAGCGTTTTTTGGCGCCTTTCTCTTAGTATTAGGCTCTTGCACACTTCAGAAGCAAGGGGCCATTGTGACACAGCAGGGCCTTGTATAAGCAAGGGGTCATTGTAGCACGGCAGGGCCTCGTGGAATCAAGGGGATCGTAGTGACACTGTGGGGCTCCAGGAGGCCACGGGGCCATTCTGACTGTGTGGAAGCAAGGATACCGTTGTTACGCTACGGGGCATCATGGAACCTAGGAGGCCATTGTGAAGCAGCTGGGCAACCCGCTGAGACTATTATGACACTTCAAGGCCTTGTGACACTGAAGGGCCATGGTGGAACTGCAGGGCCTCGTGGAACCAGTGAGACCATTGTGACATCACAGGGCCTCATGGGAGCCAGGGGCCATTGTGACACAGCCAGGCCTGACAGAAGCAAGGGGCCATTGTGACACTGCAAGGTCTCACGGAAGCAAAGGGCCAGTGTGCCACAGCCAGGCCTTGTGGAACCAAGGGGCCATTGTGATCCTGGGGAGCCCAATAGAACCAAGGAGCCATTGTGACCCTGCAGCACCTTACGGAATCATGGAGACCCTTGTGACCCTCTGTGACCTCATGGAACCAGTGGGCCATTGTGTTATTCTGCAGCCCCATGGAAGCAAGGAAACCATTGTGACACAGCCAGGCCTCGTGGAAGCAAGGGGCCTTTGTGCCGCTGTAGAGCCAAGGAGACCACTGTGCTATTGCTGGGCCTCAGGGGAACAAAATGGTGATGCTGCAGGGCCCCAAGGCTGCAAAGAGCGTGGAACAGGTGTGGTTGGCTTGGCCTCCTGGGGGCCACCTGCCTGCTCCAGCTGAGCTTGGCATGTTGAGGGGTGCTTCTCCTCTGGCCCTGAAACGCTGGAGTTCCTTGCTTTCCTTTCTGTGCGAAAGCACTGTCCTTCTCCTCCAGGGACCCATGGCTGAAATTAGGATTCTACCTCCAAATTGGATTCTGTCCGAGGATTGTTCCCATGTGAAACCTGCCAGGACAGACAGCTCAGGCTGGCCTTGGCCTCTTAGGGGCCACCTCGCATCTGCCTTCAAAACACGCGGGGGCTGTGCTTCTCTTCCCATGGAAAAAACCATCTTTCAAGTCCAGCCATCCATGGCCAAAATTGGGAATCCACCTCTGAAATTCCATATCTCCAAGGAATAGCTCCCCGACAAAAGCTGCCAGGAATGTCCAGCTTCCCTTGGCTTCCTGAGGGCCAGCTCTCATCTGCCTTTGAAACACTGGGCCTCCTCACTTTGCTGCCAATGGAAAAGAACTGTCCTTCTGGGCCAGATGTCCACGGACAAAACTGGGATTTGGCCTCCCAAATTGCATCTAGCCAAGGATTGCTCCAAGACAAAAGCTGCCAAGACAAACAGGTCTGGCTGGCCTTGGCCTCCTTGAGGCACCACTAATCAGCCTTTGAAACACTGGGGCTCTGCCCTTTCCTTCCTGGGGAGAAGAAGTGTCATTCCCGTCCAGGCACCCACAGCTGAAATGGAATTCCACCTCCAAAACTCCCCGTATGTCCAAGGGTTGCTTTCAGACAGAAGCTGCAAGGACAGACACGTCTGCCTTGCCTTGGCCTCTGGTGGCTGCCTCTCATCTGCCTTCAAAACACTGGGGTTCTGTGGTTTCCTTCCTGTAGAAAAGAACCGACCTTCTTGTCCAGGTGCCCGTGGCCTCGAGCACATGATCACTACAGAGGGACAAAGGAGCTCTGTGCTCAGTGGAGTGGAGACTGAGGACAGTGGAGGAGAGTCCTGGGTGGGCTTGAAGGGTGGTTTCAGACATGGTGGATCCTTTCTAGCTAGTAGAGACCAGCTGGCAAAAGAAAGAATTAATGCCAAGGGCAGCTGGGCAGGTCCAGGCTGGACACAAGGAGAAAGGAATTTCTCTCCCAGGGCAGTGCAGTGGTGCAACGTGTCCCCCAGAAGGAGGCTGGAGCAGCCCAAGGCTTTGTGTGCCAAGGCAGAGGCAGGCAGGACGCAGAGCCATCAGCAAAGGAAGGGGCCCATTGTTACACAGCAGGGCCGCAGAACCAAGGAGATCATTGTGACACTGCACAACCTCATGCAATCAAGGCGTCCGTGTTACGCTACTGAACCTCACGGAGCCAAGGGTCCATTGTGACCCTGCGGAGCCAAGGAGACTGTTGCTGACAGTACCAAAGTTCATGGAACCAAAAGTCCATTGTGACATTGTGGCGCCTCACGGAACCGTGGAGAGCATTATGACACTTTGTTACTATCTGATTTACACCCAGAAGGGCAAAGAAAAGGAAATCTCTGAGTATAAAAAGGAAAGAACTTTGAAGGTTCAAAATATTCCCAAAGACCAGATTAAAACCAAACGAGATTAAATGTTGGTGCCAAACAAATGGGTATCTCTTTATCTAATGGTAAGAGAGGCAAAGAGAAAGAAGGAGAAAAGTAGAGAAAAGTTAGAAAAGACAAGGTTACTCTAACAAGCACTGGATAAGTCACCACCACACTGTGCTACCTTTGTTGCTGCTGAGACAGGGTGGGGGAAGTGGAGAAGTTTTTGCCTTTTTTTTCCTGCTGTTTGAAGCCTCTTATCTGCCTCTTCTGAAGTCTAGAGCAGTTTGGCTGGAAAGCGGCAGCCCATCCTCCGAGATGCAGGCTCGATGCTTGCAGCTGAACCTGGCTCCGCCTGGGACGAAGGAGCAGGGCTAGGGGTTGCACAACTCCCTCGGGATTTCAGTCCAGGGGTGAAGGATTGGGGGGTGCTCCCCAGGCGGGCGGCGTCGGCTCCCGGAGGCCTCAGGGTGCCTCACGGCAGGCGATGGTGGTGGTGGGGGGAAAGGCAAAGGGCGGGGATTCTACCTTTTGCTTTTGCCTCCACATTTTGCACCAGTTTTGCCTTCCTTTTTATGGGCCTCAAGGCGGGCTATGCACGGCCCGTACGGCACGTAGTTTCCAGGCGTTCAAAAGTGATTATGATAAGCAGCCATCATGACGAAGCACTTTTGAAGCCTTTCAGGTGTTGAGCAGTGATAATGGCGAAGTGTTTTTTGGCGCCTTTCTCTTAGTATTAGGCTCTTGCACACTTCAGAAGCAAGGGGCCATTGTGACACAGCAGGGCCTTGTATAAGCAAGGGGTCATTGTAGCACGGCAGGGCCTCGTGGAATCAAGGGGATCGTAGTGACACTGTGGGGCTCCAGGAGGCCACGGGGCCATTCTGACTGTGTGGAAGCAAGGATACCGTTGTTACGCTACGGGGCATCATGGAACCAAGGAGGCCATTGTGAAGCAGCTGGGCAACCCGCTGAGACTATTATGACACTTCAAGGCCTTGTGACACTGAAGGGCCATGGTGGAACTGCAGGGCCTCGTGGAACCAGTGAGACCATTGTGACATCACAGGGCCTCATGGGAGCCAGGGGCCATTGTGACACAGCCAGGCCTGACAGAAGCAAGGGGCCATTGTGACACTGCAAGGTCTCACGGAAGCAAAGGGCCAGTGTGCCACAGCCAGGCCTTGTGGAACCAAGGGGCCATTGTGATCCTGGGGAGCCCAATAGAACCAAGGAGCCATTGTGACCCTGCAGCACCTTACGGAATCATGGAGACCCTTGTGACCCTCTGTGACCTCATGGAACCAGTGGGCCATTGTGTTATTCTGCAGCCCCATGGAAGCAAGGAAACCATTGTGACACAGCCAGGCCTCGTGGAAGCAAGGGGCCTTTGTGCCGCTGTAGAGCCAAGGAGACCACTGTGCTATTGCTGGGCCTCAGGGGAACAAAATGGTGATGCTGCAGGGCCCCAAGGCTGCAAAGAGCGTGGAACAGGTGTGGTTGGCTTGGCCTCCTGGGGGCCACCTGCCTGGTCCAGCTGAGCTTGGCATGTTGAGGGGTGCTTCTCCTCTGGCCCTGAAACGCTGGAGTTCCTTGCTTTCCTTTCTGTGCGAAAGCACTGTCCTTCTCCTCCAGGGACCCATGGCTGAAATTAGGATTCTACCTCCAAATTGGATTCTGTCCGAGGATTGTTCCCATGTGAAACCTGCCAGGACAGACAGCTCAGGCTGGCCTTGGCCTCTTAGGGGCCACCTCGCATCTGCCTTCAAAACACGCGGGGGCTGTGCTTCTCTTCCCATGGAAAAAACCATCTTTCAAGTCCAGCCATCCATGGCCAAAATTGGGAATCCACCTCTGAAATTCCATATCTCCAAGGAATAGCTCCCCGACAAAAGCTGCCAGGAATGTCCAGCTTCCCTTGGCTTCCTGAGGGCCAGCTCTCATCTGCCTTTGAAACACTGGGCCTCCTCACTTTGCTGCCAATGGAAAAGAACTGTCCTTCTGGGCCAGATGTCCACGGACAAAACTGGGATTTGGCCTCCCAAATTGCATCTAGCCAAGGATTGCTCCAAGACAAAAGCTGCCAAGACAAACAGGTCTGGCTGGCCTTGGCCTCCTTGAGGCACCACTAATCAGCCTTTGAAACACTGGGGCTCTGCCCTTTCCTTCCTGGGGAGAAGAAGTGTCATTCCCGTCCAGGCACCCACAGCTGAAATGGAATTCCACCTCCAAAACTCCCCGTATGTCCAAGGGTTGCTTTCAGACAGAAGCTGCAAGGACAGACACGTCTGCCTTGCCTTGGCCTCTGGTGGCTGCCTCTCATCTGCCTTCAAAACACTGGGGTTCTGTGGTTTCCTTCCTGTAGAAAAGAACCGACCTTCTTGTCCAGGTGCCCGTGGCCTCGAGCACATGATCACTACAGAGGGACAAAGGAGCTCTGTGCTCAGTGGAGTGGAGACTGAGGACAGTGGAGGAGAGTCCTGGGTGGGCTTGAAGGGTGGTTTCAGACATGGTGGATCCTTTCTAGCTAGTAGAGACCAGCTGGCAAAAGAAAGAATTAATGCCAAGGGCAGCTGGGCAGGTCCAGGCTGGACACAAGGAGAAAGGAATTTCTCTCCCAGGGCAGTGCAGTGGTGCAACGTGTCCCCCAGAAGGAGGCTGGAGCAGCCCAAGGCTTTGTGTGCCAAGGCAGAGGCAGGCAGGACGCAGAGCCATCAGCAAAGGAAGGGGCCCATTGTTACACAGCAGGGCCGCAGAACCAAGGAGATCATTGTGACACTGCACAACCTCATGCAATCAAGGCGTCCGTGTTACGCTACTGAACCTCACGGAGCCAAGGGTCCATTGTGACCCTGCGGAGCCAAGGAGACTGTTGCTGACAGTACCAAAGTTCATGGAACCAAAAGTCCATTGTGACATTGTGGCGCCTCACGGAACCGTGGAGAGCATTATGACACTTTGTTACTATCTGATTTACACCCAGAAGGGCAAAGAAAAGGAAATCTCTGAGTATAAAAAGGAAAGAACTTTGAAGGTTCAAAATATTCCCAAAGACCAGATTAAAACCAAACGAGATTAAATGTTGGTGCCAAACAAATGGGTATCTCTTTATCTAATGGTAAGAGAGGCAAAGAGAAAGAAGGAGAAAAGTAGAGAAAAGTTAGAAAAGACAAGGTTACTCTAACAAGCACTGGATAAGTCACCACCACACTGTGCTACCTTTGTTGCTGCTGAGACAGGGTGGGGGAAGTGGAGAAGTTTTTGCCTTTTTTTTCCTGCTGTTTGAAGCCTCTTATCTGCCTCTTCTGAAGTCTAGAGCAGTTTGGCTGGAAAGCGGCGGCCCATCCTCCGAGATGCAGGCTCGATGCTTGCAGCTGAACCTGGCTCCGCCTGGGACGAAGGAGCAGGGCTAGGGGTTGCACAACTCCCTCGGGATTTCAGTCCAGGGGTGAAGGATTGGGGGGTGCTCCCCAGGCGGGCGGCGTCGGCTCCCGGAGGCCTCAGGGTGCCTCACGGCAGGCGATGGTGGTGGTGGGGGGAAAGGCAAAGGGCGGGGATTCTACCTTTTGCTTTTGCCTCCACATTTTGCACCAGTTTTGCCTTCCTTTTTATGGGCCTCAAGGCGGGCTATGCACGGCCCGTACGGCACGTAGTTTCCAGGCGTTCAAAAGTGATTATGATAAGCAGCCATCGTGACGAAGCACTTTTGAAGCCTTTCAGGTGTTGAGCAGTGATAATGGCGAAGCGTTTTTTGGCGCCTTTCTCTTAGTATTAGGCTCTTGCACACTTCAGAAGCAAGGGGCCATTGTGACACAGCAGGGCCTTGTATAAGCAAGGGGTCATTGTAGCACGGCAGGGCCTCGTGGAATCAAGGGGATCGTAGTGACACTGTGGGGCTCCAGGAGGCCACGGGGCCATTCTGACTGTGTGGAAGCAAGGATACCGTTGTTACGCTACGGGGCATCATGGAACCTAGGAGGCCATTGTGAAGCAGCTGGGCAACCCGCTGAGACTATTATGACACTTCAAGGCCTTGTGACACTGAAGGGCCATGGTGGAACTGCAGGGCCTCGTGGAACCAGTGAGACCATTGTGACATCACAGGGCCTCATGGGAGCCAGGGGCCATTGTGACACAGCCAGGCCTGACAGAAGCAAGGGGCCATTGTGACACTGCAAGGTCTCACGGAAGCAAAGGGCCAGTGTGCCACAGCCAGGCCTTGTGGAACCAAGGGGCCATTGTGATCCTGGGGAGCCCAATAGAACCAAGGAGCCATTGTGACCCTGCAGCACCTTACGGAATCATGGAGACCCTTGTGACCCTCTGTGACCTCATGGAACCAGTGGGCCATTGTGTTATTCTGCAGCCCCATGGAAGCAAGGAAACCATTGTGACACAGCCAGGCCTCGTGGAAGCAAGGGGCCTTTGTGCCGCTGTAGAGCCAAGGAGACCACTGTGCTATTGCTGGGCCTCAGGGGAACAAAATGGTGATGCTGCAGGGCCCCAAGGCTGCAAAGAGCGTGGAACAGGTGTGGTTGGCTTGGCCTCCTGGGGGCCACCTGCCTGGTCCAGCTGAGCTTGGCATGTTGAGGGGTGCTTCTCCTCTGGCCCTGAAACGCTGGAGTTCCTTGCTTTCCTTTCTGTGCGAAAGCACTGTCCTTCTCCTCCAGGGACCCATGGCTGAAATTAGGATTCTACCTCCAAATTGGATTCTGTCCGAGGATTGTTCCCATGTGAAACCTGCCAGGACAGACAGCTCAGGCTGGCCTTGGCCTCTTAGGGGCCACCTCGCATCTGCCTTCAAAACACGCGGGGGCTGTGCTTCTCTTCCCATGGAAAAAACCATCTTTCAAGTCCAGCCATCCATGGCCAAAATTGGGAATCCACCTCTGAAATTCCATATCTCCAAGGAATAGCTCCCCGACAAAAGCTGCCAGGAATGTCCAGCTTCCCTTGGCTTCCTGAGGGCCAGCTCTCATCTGCCTTTGAAACACTGGGCCTCCTCACTTTGCTGCCAATGGAAAAGAACTGTCCTTCTGGGCCAGATGTCCACGGACAAAACTGGGATTTGGCCTCCCAAATTGCATCTAGCCAAGGATTGCTCCAAGACAAAAGCTGCCAAGACAAACAGGTCTGGCTGGCCTTGGCCTCCTTGAGGCACCACTAATCAGCCTTTGAAACACTGGGGCTCTGCCCTTTCCTTCCTGGGGAGAAGAAGTGTCATTCCCGTCCAGGCACCCACAGCTGAAATGGAATTCCACCTCCAAAACTCCCCGTATGTCCAAGGGTTGCTTTCAGACAGAAGCTGCAAGGACAGACACGTCTGCCTTGCCTTGGCCTCTGGTGGCTGCCTCTCATCTGCCTTCAAAACACTGGGGTTCTGTGGTTTCCTTCCTGTAGAAAAGAACCGACCTTCTTGTCCAGGTGCCCGTGGCCTCGAGCACATGATCACTACAGAGGGACAAAGGAGCTCTGTGCTCAGTGGAGTGGAGACTGAGGACAGTGGAGGAGAGTCCTGGGTGGGCTTGAAGGGTGGTTTCAGACATGGTGGATCCTTTCTAGCTAGTAGAGACCAGCTGGCAAAAGAAAGAATTAATGCCAAGGGCAGCTGGGCAGGTCCAGGCTGGACACAAGGAGAAAGGAATTTCTCTCCCAGGGCAGTGCAGTGGTGCAACGTGTCCCCCAGAAGGAGGCTGGAGCAGCCCAAGGCTTTGTGTGCCAAGGCAGAGCCAGGCAGGACGCAGAGCCATCAGCAAAGGAAGGGGCCCATTGTTACACAGCAGGGCCGCAGAACCAAGGAGATCATTGTGACACTGCACAACCTCATGCAATCAAGGCGTCCGTGTTACGCTACTGAACCTCATGGAGCCAAGGGTCCATTGTGACCCTGCGGAGCCAAGGAGACTGTTGCTGACAGTACCAAAGTTCATGGAACCAAAAGTCCATTGTGACATTGTGGCGCCTCACGGAACCGTGGAGAGCATTATGACACTTTGTTACTATCTGATTTACACCCAGAAGGGCAAAGAAAAGGAAATCTCTGAGTATAAAAAGGAAAGAACTTTGAAGGTTCAAAATATTCCCAAAGACCAGATTAAAACCAAACGAGATTAAATGTTGGTGCCAAACAAATGGGTATCTCTTTATCTAATGGTAAGAGAGGCAAAGAGAAAGAAGGAGAAAAGTAGAGAAAAGTTAGAAAAGACAAGGTTACTCTAACAAGCACTGGATAAGTCACCACCACACTGTGCTACCTTTGTTGCTGCTGAGACAGGGTGGGGGAAGTGGAGAAGTTTTTGCCTTTTTTTTCCTGCTGTTTGAAGCCTCTTATCTGCCTCTTCTGAAGTCTAGAGCAGTTTGGCTGGAAAGCGGCGGCCCATCCTCCGAGATGCAGGCTCGATGCTTGCAGCTGAACCTGGCTCCGCCTGGGACGAAGAAGCAGGGCTAGGGGTTGCACAACTCCCTCGGGATTTCAGTCCAGGGGTGAAGGATTGGGGGGTGCTCCCCAGGCGGGCGGCGTCGGCTCCCGGAGGCCTCAGGGTGCCTCACGGCAGGCGATGGTGGTGGTGGGGGGAAAGGCAAAGGGCGGGGATTCTACCTTTTGCTTTTGCCTCCACATTTTGCACCAGTTTTGCCTTCCTTTTTATGGGCCTCAAGGCGGGCTATGCACGGCCCGTACAGCACGTAGTTTCCAGGCGTTCAAAAGTGATTATGATAAGCAGCCATCATGACGAAGCACTTTTGAAGCCTTTCAGGTGTTGAGCAGTGATAATGGCGAAGTGTTTTTTGGCGCCTTTCTCTTAGTATTAGGCTCTTGCACACTTCAGAAGCAAGGGGCCATTGTGACACAGCAGGGCCTTGTATAAGCAAGGGGTCATTGTAGCACGGCAGGGCCTCGTGGAATCAAGGGGATCGTAGTGACACTGTGGGGCTCCAGGAGGCCACGGGGCCATTCTGACTGTGTGGAAGCAAGGATACCGTTGTTACGCTACGGGGCATCATGGAACCAAGGAGGCCATTGTGAAGCAGCTGGGCAACCCGCTGAGACTATTATGACACTTCAAGGCCTTGTGACACTGAAGGGCCATGGTGGAACTGCAGGGCCTCGTGGAACCAGTGAGACCATTGTGACATCACAGGGCCTCATGGGAGCCAGGGGCCATTGTGACACAGCCAGGCCTGACAGAAGCAAGGGGCCATTGTGACACTGCAAGGTCTCACGGAAGCAAAGGGCCAGTGTGCCACAGCCAGGCCTTGTGGAACCAAGGGGCCATTGTGATCCTGGGGAGCCCAATAGAACCAAGGAGCCATTGTGACCCTGCAGCACCTTACGGAATCATGGAGACCCTTGTGACCCTCTGTGACCTCATGGAACCAGTGGGCCATTGTGTTATTCTGCAGCCCCATGGAACCAAGGAAACCATTGTGACACAGCCAGGCCTCGTGGAAGCAAGGGGCCTTTGTGCCGCTGTAGAGCCAAGGAGACCACTGTGCTATTGCTGGGCCTCAGGGGAACAAAATGGTGATGCTGCAGGGCCCCAAGGCTGCAAAGAGCGTGGAACAGGTGTGGTTGGCTTGGCCTCCTGGGGGCCACCTGCCTGGTCCAGCTGAGCTTGGCATGTTGAGGGGTGCTTCTCCTCTGGCCCTGAAACGCTGGAGTTCCTTGCTTTCCTTTCTGTGCGAAAGCACTGTCCTTCTCCTCCAGGGACCCATGGCTGAAATTAGGATTCTACCTCCAAATTGGATTCTGTCCGAGGATTGTTCCCATGTGAAACCTGCCAGGACAGACAGCTCAGGCTGGCCTTGGCCTCTTAGGGGCCACCTCGCATCTGCCTTCAAAACACGCGGGGGCTGTGCTTCTCTTCCCATGGAAAAAACCATCTTTCAAGTCCAGCCATCCATGGCCAAAATTGGGAATCCACCTCTGAAATTCCATATCTCCAAGGAATAGCTCCCCGACAAAAGCTGCCAGGAATGTCCAGCTTCCCTTGGCTTCCTGAGGGCCAGCTCTCATCTGCCTTTGAAACACTGGGCCTCCTCACTTTGCTGCCAATGGAAAAGAACTGTCCTTCTGGGCCAGATGTCCACGGACAAAACTGGGATTTGGCCTCCCAAATTGCATCTAGCCAAGGATTGCTCCAAGACAAAAGCTGCCAAGACAAACAGGTCTGGCTGGCCTTGGCCTCCTTGAGGCACCACTAATCAGCCTTTGAAACACTGGGGCTCTGCCCTTTCCTTCCTGGGGAGAAGAAGTGTCATTCCCGTCCAGGCACCCACAGCTGAAATGGAATTCCACCTCCAAAACTCCCCGTATGTCCAAGGGTTGCTTTCAGACAGAAGCTGCAAGGACAGACACGTCTGCCTTGCCTTGGCCTCTGGTGGCTGCCTCTCATCTGCCTTCAAAACACTGGGGTTCTGTGGTTTCCTTCCTGTAGAAAAGAACCGACCTTCTTGTCCAGGTGCCCGTGGCCTCGAGCACATGATCACTACAGAGGGACAAAGGAGCTCTGTGCTCAGTGGAGTGGAGACTGAGGACAGTGGAGGAGAGTCCTGGGTGGGCTTGAAGGGTGGTTTCAGACATGGTGGATCCTTTCTAGCTAGTAGAGACCAGCTGGCAAAAGAAAGAATTAATGCCAAGGGCAGCTGGGCAGGTCCAGGCTGGACACAAGGAGAAAGGAATTTCTCTCCCAGGGCAGTGCAGTGGTGCAACGTGTCCCCCAGAAGGAGGCTGGAGCAGCCCAAGGCTTTGTGTGCCAAGGCAGAGGCAGGCAGGACGCAGAGCCATCAGCAAAGGAAGGGGCCCATTGTTACACAGCAGGGCCGCAGAACCAAGGAGATCATTGTGACACTGCACAACCTCATGCAATCAAGGCGTCCGTGTTACGCTACTGAACCTCATGGAGCCAAGGGTCCATTGTGACCCTGCGGAGCCAAGGAGACTGTTGCTGACAGTACCAAAGTTCATGGAACCAAAAGTCCATTGTGACATTGTGGCGCCTCACGGAACCGTGGAGAGCATTATGACACTTTGTTACTATCTGATTTACACCCAGAAGGGCAAAGAAAAGGAAATCTCTGAGTATAAAAAGGAAAGAACTTTGAAGGTTCAAAATATTCCCAAAGACCAGATTAAAACCAAACGAGATTAAATGTTGGTGCCAAACAAATGGGTATCTCTTTATCTAATGGTAAGAGAGGCAAAGAGAAAGGAGAAAAGTAGAGAAAAGTTAGAAAAGACAAGGTTACTCTAACAAGCACTGGATAAGTCACCACCACACTGTGCTACCTTTGTTGCTGCTGAGACAGGGTGGGGGAAGTGGAGAAGTTTTTGCCTTTTTTTTCCTGCTGTTTGAAGCCTCTTATCTGCCTCTTCTGAAGTCTAGAGCAGTTTGGCTGGAAAGCGGCGGCCCATCCTCCGAGATGCAGGCTCGATGCTTGCAGCTGAACCTGGCTCCGCCTGGGACGAAGGAGCAGGGCTAGGGGTTGCACAACTCCCTCGGGATTTCAGTCCAGGGGTGAAGGATTGGGGGGTGCTCCCCAGGCGGGCGGCGTCGGCTCCCGGAGGCCTCAGGGTGCCTCACGGCAGGCGATGGTGGTGGTGGGGGGAAAGGCAAAGGGCGGGGATTCTACCTTTTGCTTTTGCCTCCACATTTTGCACCAGTTTTGCCTTCCTTTTTATGGGCCTCAAGGCGGGCTATGCACGGCCCGTACAGCACGTAGTTTCCAGGCGTTCAAAAGTGATTATGATAAGCAGCCATCATGACGAAGCACTTTTGAAGCCTTTCAGGTGTTGAGCAGTGATAATGGCGAAGTGTTTTTTGGCGCCTTTCTCTTAGTATTAGGCTCTTGCACACTTCAGAAGCAAGGGGCCATTGTGACACAGCAGGGCCTTGTATAAGCAAGGGGTCATTGTAGCACGGCAGGGCCTCGTGGAATCAAGGGGATCGTAGTGACACTGTGGGGCTCCAGGAGGCCACGGGGCCATTCTGACTGTGTGGAAGCAAGGATACCGTTGTTACGCTACGGGGCATCATGGAACCAAGGAGGCCATTGTGAAGCAGCTGGGCAACCCGCTGAGACTATTATGACACTTCAAGGCCTTGTGACACTGAAGGGCCATGGTGGAACTGCAGGGCCTCGTGGAACCAGTGAGACCATTGTGACATCACAGGGCCTCATGGGAGCCAGGGGCCATTGTGACACAGCCAGGCCTGACAGAAGCAAGGGGCCATTGTGACACTGCAAGGTCTCACGGAAGCAAAGGGCCAGTGTGCCACAGCCAGGCCTTGTGGAACCAAGGGGCCATTGTGATCCTGGGGAGCCCAATAGAACCAAGGAGCCATTGTGACCCTGCAGCACCTTACGGAATCATGGAGACCCTTGTGACCCTCTGTGACCTCATGGAACCAGTGGGCCATTGTGTTATTCTGCAGCCCCATGGAAGCAAGGAAACCATTGTGACACAGCCAGGCCTCGTGGAAGCAAGGGGCCTTTGTGCCGCTGTAGAGCCAAGGAGACCACTGTGCTATTGCTGGGCCTCAGGGGAACAAAATGGTGATGCTGCAGGGCCCCAAGGCTGCAAAGAGCGTGGAACAGGTGTGGTTGGCTTGGCCTCCTGGGGGCCACCTGCCTGGTCCAGCTGAGCTTGGCATGTTGAGGGGTGCTTCTCCTCTGGCCCTGAAACGCTGGAGTTCCTTGCTTTCCTTTCTGTGCGAAAGCACTGTCCTTCTCCTCCAGGGACCCATGGCTGAAATTAGGATTCTACCTCCAAATTGGATTCTGTCCGAGGATTGTTCCCATGTGAAACCTGCCAGGACAGACAGCTCAGGCTGGCCTTGGCCTCTTAGGGGCCACCTCGCATCTGCCTTCAAAACACGCGGGGGCTGTGCTTCTCTTCCCATGGAAAAAACCATCTTTCAAGTCCAGCCATCCATGGCCAAAATTGGGAATCCACCTCTGAAATTCCATATCTCCAAGGAATAGCTCCCCGACAAAAGCTGCCAGGAATGTCCAGCTTCCCTTGGCTTCCTGAGGGCCAGCTCTCATCTGCCTTTGAAACACTGGGCCTCCTCACTTTGCTGCCAATGGAAAAGAACTGTCCTTCTGGGCCAGATGTCCACGGACAAAACTGGGATTTGGCCTCCCAAATTGCATCTAGCCAAGGATTGCTCCAAGACAAAAGCTGCCAAGACAAACAGGTCTGGCTGGCCTTGGCCTCCTTGAGGCACCACTAATCAGCCTTTGAAACACTGGGGCTCTGCCCTTTCCTTCCTGGGGAGAAGAAGTGTCATTCCCGTCCAGGCACCCACAGCTGAAATGGAATTCCACCTCCAAAACTCCCCGTATGTCCAAGGGTTGCTTTCAGACAGAAGCTGCAAGGACAGACACGTCTGCCTTGCCTTGGCCTCTGGTGGCTGCCTCTCATCTGCCTTCAAAACACTGGGGTTCTGTGGTTTCCTTCCTGTAGAAAAGAACCGACCTTCTTGTCCAGGTGCCCATGGCCTCGAGCACATGATCACTACAGAGGGACAAAGGAGCTCTGTGCTCAGTGGAGTGGAGACTGAGGACAGTGGAGGAGAGTCCTGGGTGGGCTTGAAGGGTGGTTTCAGACATGGTGGATCCTTTCTAGCTAGTAGAGACCAGCTGGCAAAAGAAAGAATTAATGCCAAGGGCAGCTGGGCAGGTCCAGGCTGGACACAAGGAGAAAGGAATTTCTCTCCCAGGGCAGTGCAGTGGTGCAACGTGTCCCCCAGAAGGAGGCTGGAGCAGCCCAAGGCTTTGTGTGCCAAGGCAGAGGCAGGCAGGACGCAGAGCCATCAGCAAAGGAAGGGGCCCATTGTTACACAGCAGGGCCGCAGAACCAAGGAGATCATTGTGACACTGCACAACCTCATGCAATCAAGGCGTCCGTGTTACGCTACTGAACCTCATGGAGCCAAGGGTCCATTGTGACCCTGCGGAGCCAAGGAGACTGTTGCTGACAGTACCAAAGTTCATGGAACCAAAAGTCCATTGTGACATTGTGGCGCCTCACGGAACCGTGGAGAGCATTATGACACTTTGTTACTATCTGATTTACACCCAGAAGGGCAAAGAAAAGGAAATCTCTGAGTATAAAAAGGAAAGAACTTTGAAGGTTCAAAATATTCCCAAAGACCAGATTAAAACCAAACGAGATTAAATGTTGGTGCCAAACAAATGGGTATCTCTTTATCTAATGGTAAGAGAGGCAAAGAGAAAGAAGGAGAAAAGTAGAGAAAAGTTAGAAAAGACAAGGTTACTCTAACAAGCACTGGATAAGTCACCACCACACTGTGCTACCTTTGTTGCTGCTGAGACAGGGTGGGGGAAGTGGAGAAGTTTTTGCCTTTTTTTTCCTGCTGTTTGAAGCCTCTTATCTGCCTCTTCTGAAGTCTAGAGCAGTTTGGCTGGAAAGCGGCGGCCCATCCTCCGAGATGCAGGCTCGATGCTTGCAGCTGAACCTGGCTCCGCCTGGGACGAAGGAGCAGGGCTAGGGGTTGCACAACTCCCTCGGGATTTCAGTCCAGGGGTGAAGGATTGGGGGGTGCTCCCCAGGCGGGCGGCGTCGGCTCCCGGAGGCCTCAGGGTGCCTCACGGCAGGCGATGGTGGTGGTGGGGGGAAAGGCAAAGGGCGGGGATTCTACCTTTTGCTTTTGCCTCCACATTTTGCACCAGTTTTGCCTTCCTTTTTATGGGCCTCAAGGCGGGCTATGCACGGCCCGTACGGCACGTAGTTTCCAGGCGTTCAAAAGTGATTATGATAAGCAGCCATCATGACGAAGCACTTTTGAAGCCTTTCAGGTGTTGAGCAGTGATAATGGCGAAGTGTTTTTTGGCGCCTTTCTCTTAGTATTAGGCTCTTGCACACTTCAGAAGCAAGGGGCCATTGTGACACAGCAGGGCCTTGTATAAGCAAGGGGTCATTGTAGCACGGCAGGGCCTCGTGGAATCAAGGGGATCGTAGTGACACTGTGGGGCTCCAGGAGGCCACGGGGCCATTCTGACTGTGTGGAAGCAAGGATACCGTTGTTACGCTACGGGGCATCATGGAACCAAGGAGGCCATTGTGAAGCAGCTGGGCAACCCGCTGAGACTATTATGACACTTCAAGGCCTTGTGACACTGAAGGGCCATGGTGGAACTGCAGGGCCTCGTGGAACCAGTGAGACCATTGTGACATCACAGGGCCTCATGGGAGCCAGGGGCCATTGTGACACAGCCAGGCCTGACAGAAGCAAGGGGCCATTGTGACACTGCAAGGTCTCACGGAAGCAAAGGGCCAGTGTGCCACAGCCAGGCCTTGTGGAACCAAGGGGCCATTGTGATCCTGGGGAGCCCAATAGAACCAAGGAGCCATTGTGACCCTGCAGCACCTTACGGAATCATGGAGACCCTTGTGACCCTCTGTGACCTCATGGAACCAGTGGGCCATTGTGTTATTCTGCAGCCCCATGGAAGCAAGGAAACCATTGTGACACAGCCAGGCCTCGTGGAAGCAAGGGGCCTTTGTGCCGCTGTAGAGCCAAGGAGACCACTGTGCTATTGCTGGGCCTCAGGGGAACAAAATGGTGATGCTGCAGGGCCCCAAGGCTGCAAAGAGCGTGGAACAGGTGTGGTTGGCTTGGCCTCCTGGGGGCCACCTGCCTGCTCCAGCTGAGCTTGGCATGTTGAGGGGTGCTTCTCCTCTGGCCCTGAAACGCTGGAGTTCCTTGCTTTCCTTTCTGTGCGAAAGCACTGTCCTTCTCCTCCAGGGACCCATGGCTGAAATTAGGATTCTACCTCCAAATTGGATTCTGTCCGAGGATTGTTCCCATGTGAAACCTGCCAGGACAGACAGCTCAGGCTGGCCTTGGCCTCTTAGGGGCCACCTCGCATCTGCCTTCAAAACACGCGGGGGCTGTGCTTCTCTTCCCATGGAAAAAACCATCTTTCAAGTCCAGCCATCCATGGCCAAAATTGGGAATCCACCTCTGAAATTCCATATCTCCAAGGAATAGCTCCCCGACAAAAGCTGCCAGGAATGTCCAGCTTCCCTTGGCTTCCTGAGGGCCAGCTCTCATCTGCCTTTGAAACACTGGGCCTCCTCACTTTGCTGCCAATGGAAAAGAACTGTCCTTCTGGGCCAGATGTCCACGGACAAAACTGGGATTTGGCCTCCCAAATTGCATCTAGCCAAGGATTGCTCCAAGACAAAAGCTGCCAAGACAAACAGGTCTGGCTGGCCTTGGCCTCCTTGAGGCACCACTAATCAGCCTTTGAAACACTGGGGCTCTGCCCTTTCCTTCCTGGGGAGAAGAAGTGTCATTCCCGTCCAGGCACCCACAGCTGAAATGGAATTCCACCTCCAAAACTCCCCGTATGTCCAAGGGTTGCTTTCAGACAGAAGCTGCAAGGACAGACACGTCTGCCTTGCCTTGGCCTCTGGTGGCTGCCTCTCATCTGCCTTCAAAACACTGGGGTTCTGTGGTTTCCTTCCTGTAGAAAAGAACCGACCTTCTTGTCCAGGTGCCCGTGGCCTCGAGCACATGATCACTACAGAGGGACAAAGGAGCTCTGTGCTCAGTGGAGTGGAGACTGAGGACAGTGGAGGAGAGTCCTGGGTGGGCTTGAAGGGTGGTTTCAGACATGGTGGATCCTTTCTAGCTAGTAGAGACCAGCTGGCAAAAGAAAGAATTAATGCCAAGGGCAGCTGGGCAGGTCCAGGCTGGACACAAGGAGAAAGGAATTTCTCTCCCAGGGCAGTGCAGTGGTGCAACGTGTCCCCCAGAAGGAGGCTGGAGCAGCCCAAGGCTTTGTGTGCCAAGGCAGAGGCAGGCAGGACGCAGAGCCATCAGCAAAGGAAGGGGCCCATTGTTACACAGCAGGGCCGCAGAACCAAGGAGATCATTGTGACACTGCACAACCTCATGCAATCAAGGCGTCCGTGTTACGCTACTGAACCTCATGGAGCCAAGGGTCCATTGTGACCCTGCGGAGCCAAGGAGACTGTTGCTGACAGTACCAAAGTTCATGGAACCAAAAGTCCATTGTGACATTGTGGCGCCTCACTGAACCGTGGAGAGCATTATGACACTTTGTTACTATCTGATTTACACCCAGAAGGGCAAAGAAAAGGAAATCTCTGAGTATAAAAAGGAAAGAACTTTGAAGGTTCAAAATATTCCCAAAGACCAGATTAAAACCAAACGAGATTAAATGTTGGTGCCAAACAAATGGGTATCTCTTTATCTAATGGTAAGAGAGGCAAAGAGAAAGAAGGAGAAAAGTAGAGAAAAGTTAGAAAAGACAAGGTTACTCTAACAAGCACTGGATAAGTCACCACCACACTGTGCTACCTTTGTTGCTGCTGAGACAGGGTGGGGGAAGTGGAGAAGTTTTTGCCTTTTTTTTCCTGCTGTTTGAAGCCTCTTATCTGCCTCTTCTGAAGTCTAGAGCAGTTTGGCTGGAAAGCGGCGGCCCATCCTCCGAGATGCAGGCTCGATGCTTGCAGCTGAACCTGGCTCCGCCTGGGACGAAGGAGCAGGGCTAGGGGTTGCACAACTCCCTCGGGATTTCAGTCCAGGGGTGAAGGATTGGGGGGTGCTCCCCAGGCGGGCGGCGTCGGCTCCCGGAGGCCTCAGGGTGCCTCACGGCAGGCGATGGTGGTGGTGGGGGGAAAGGCAAAGGGCGGGGATTCTACCTTTTGCTTTTGCCTCCACATTTTGCACCAGTTTTGCCTTCCTTTTTATGGGCCTCAAGGCGGGCTATGCACGGCCCGTACGGCACGTAGTTTCCAGGCGTTCAAAAGTGATTATGATAAGCAGCCATCGTGACGAAGCACTTTTGAAGCCTTTCAGGTGTTGAGCAGTGATAATGGCGAAGCGTTTTTTGGCGCCTTTCTCTTAGTATTAGGCTCTTGCACACTTCAGAAGCAAGGGGCCATTGTGACACAGCAGGGCCTTGTGTAAGCAAGGGGTCATTGTAGCACGGCAGGGCCTCGTGGAATCAAGGGGATCGTAGTGACACTGTGGGGCTCCAGGAGGCCACGGGGCCATTCTGACTGTGTGGAAGCAAGGATACCGTTGTTACGCTACGGGGCATCATGGAACCTAGGAGGCCATTGTGAAGCAGCTGGGCAACCCGCTGAGACTATTATGACACTTCAAGGCCTTGTGACACTGAAGGGCCATGGTGGAACTGCAGGGCCTCGTGGAACCAGTGAGACCATTGTGACATCACAGGGCCTCATGGGAGCCAGGGGCCATTGTGACACAGCCAGGCCTGACAGAAGCAAGGGGCCATTGTGACACTGCAAGGTCTCACGGAAGCAAAGGGCCAGTGTGCCACAGCCAGGCCTTGTGGAACCAAGGGGCCATTGTGATCCTGGGGAGCCCAATAGAACCAAGGAGCCATTGTGACCCTGCAGCACCTTACGGAATCATGGAGACCCTTGTGACCCTCTGTGACCTCATGGAACCAGTGGGCCATTGTGTTATTCTGCAGCCCCATGGAAGCAAGGAAACCATTGTGACACAGCCAGGCCTCGTGGAAGCAAGGGGCCTTTGTGCCGCTGTAGAGCCAAGGAGACCACTGTGCTATTGCTGGGCCTCAGGGGAACAAAATGGTGATGCTGCAGGGCCCCAAGGCTGCAAAGAGCGTGGAACAGGTGTGGTTGGCTTGGCCTCCTGGGGGCCACCTGCCTGGTCCAGCTGAGCTTGGCATGTTGAGGGGTGCTTCTCCTCTGGCCCTGAAACGCTGGAGTTCCTTGCTTTCCTTTCTGTGCGAAAGCACTGTCCTTCTCCTCCAGGGACCCATGGCTGAAATTAGGATTCTACCTCCAAATTGGATTCTGTCCGAGGATTGTTCCCATGTGAAACCTGCCAGGACAGACAGCTCAGGCTGGCCTTGGCCTCTTAGGGGCCACCTCGCATCTGCCTTCAAAACACGCGGGGGCTGTGCTTCTCTTCCCATGGAAAAAACCATCTTTCAAGTCCAGCCATCCATGGCCAAAATTGGGAATCCACCTCTGAAATTCCATATCTCCAAGGAATAGCTCCCCGACAAAAGCTGCCAGGAATGTCCAGCTTCCCTTGGCTTCCTGAGGGCCAGCTCTCATCTGCCTTTGAAACACTGGGCCTCCTCACTTTGCTGCCAATGGAAAAGAACTGTCCTTCTGGGCCAGATGTCCACGGACAAAACTGGGATTTGGCCTCCCAAATTGCATCTAGCCAAGGATTGCTCCAAGACAAAAGCTGCCAAGACAAACAGGTCTGGCTGGCCTTGGCCTCCTTGAGGCACCACTAATCAGCCTTTGAAACACTGGGGCTCTGCCCTTTCCTTCCTGGGGAGAAGAAGTGTCATTCCCGTCCAGGCACCCACAGCTGAAATGGAATTCCACCTCCAAAACTCCCCGTATGTCCAAGGGTTGCTTTCAGACAGAAGCTGCAAGGACAGACACGTCTGCCTTGCCTTGGCCTCTGGTGGCTGCCTCTCATCTGCCTTCAAAACACTGGGGTTCTGTGGTTTCCTTCCTGTAGAAAAGAACCGACCTTCTTGTCCAGGTGCCCGTGGCCTCGAGCACATGATCACTACAGAGGGACAAAGGAGCTCTGTGCTCAGTGGAGTGGAGACTGAGGACAGTGGAGGAGAGTCCTGGGTGGGCTTGAAGGGTGGTTTCAGACATGGTGGATCCTTTCTAGCTAGTAGAGACCAGCTGGCAAAAGAAAGAATTAATGCCAAGGGCAGCTGGGCAGGTCCAGGCTGGACACAAGGAGAAAGGAATTTCTCTCCCAGGGCAGTGCAGTGGTGCAACGTGTCCCCCAGAAGGAGGCTGGAGCAGCCCAAGGCTTTGTGTGCCAAGGCAGAGGCAGGCAGGACGCAGAGCCATCAGCAAAGGAAGGGGCCCATTGTTACACAGCAGGGCCGCAGAACCAAGGAGATCATTGTGACACTGCACAACCTCATGCAATCAAGGCGTCCGTGTTACGCTACTGAACCTCATGGAGCCAAGGGTCCATTGTGACCCTGCGGAGCCAAGGAGACTGTTGCTGACAGTACCAAAGTTCATGGAACCAAAAGTCCATTGTGACATTGTGGCGCCTCACGGAACCGTGGAGAGCATTATGACACTTTGTTACTATCTGATTTACACCCAGAAGGGCAAAGAAAAGGAAATCTCTGAGTATAAAAAGGAAAGAACTTTGAAGGTTCAAAATATTCCCAAAGACCAGATTAAAACCAAACGAGATTAAATGTTGGTGCCAAACAAATGGGTATCTCTTTATCTAATGGTAAGAGAGGCAAAGAGAAAGGAGAAAAGTAGAGAAAAGTTAGAAAAGACAAGGTTACTCTAACAAGCACTGGATAAGTCACCACCACACTGTGCTACCTTTGTTGCTGCTGAGACAGGGTGGGGGAAGTGGAGAAGTTTTTGCCTTTTTTTTCCTGCTGTTTGAAGCCTCTTATCTGCCTCTTCTGAAGTCTAGAGCAGTTTGGCTGGAAAGCGGCGGCCCATCCTCCGAGATGCAGGCTCGATGCTTGCAGCTGAACCTGGGTCCGCCTGGGACGAAGGAGCAGGGCTAGGGGTTGCACAACTCCCTCGGGATTTCAGTCCAGGGGTGAAGGATTGGGGGGTGCTCCCCAGGCGGGCGGCGTCAGCTCCCGGAGGCCTCAGGGTGCCTCACGGCAGGCGATGGTGGTGGTGGGGGGAAAGGCAAAGGGCGGGGATTCTACCTTTTGCTTTTGCCTCCACATTTTGCACCAGTTTTGCCTTCCTTTTTATGGGCCTCAAGGCGGGCTATGCACGGCCCGTACAGCACGTAGTTTCCAGGCGTTCAAAAGTGATTATGATAAGCAGCCATCATGACGAAGCACTTTTGAAGCCTTTCAGGTGTTGAGCAGTGATAATGGCGAAGTGTTTTTTGGCGCCTTTCTCTTAGTATTAGGCTCTTGCACACTTCAGAAGCAAGGGGCCATTGTGACACAGCAGGGCCTTGTATAAGCAAGGGGTCATTGTAGCACGGCAGGGCCTCGTGGAATCAAGGGGATCGTAGTGACACTGTGGGGCTCCAGGAGGCCACGGGGCCATTCTGACTGTGTGGAAGCAAGGATACCGTTGTTACGCTACGGGGCATCATGGAACCAAGGAGGCCATTGTGAAGCAGCTGGGCAACCCGCTGAGACTATTATGACACTTCAAGGCCTTGTGACACTGAAGGGCCATGGTGGAACTGCAGGGCCTCGTGGAACCAGTGAGACCATTGTGACATCACAGGGCCTCATGGGAGCCAGGGGCCATTGTGACACAGCCAGGCCTGACAGAAGCAAGGGGCCATTGTGACACTGCAAGGTCTCACGGAAGCAAAGGGCCAGTGTGCCACAGCCAGGCCTTGTGGAACCAAGGGGCCATTGTGATCCTGGGGAGCCCAATAGAACCAAGGAGCCATTGTGACCCTGCAGCACCTTACGGAATCATGGAGACCCTTGTGACCCTCTGTGACCTCATGGAACCAGTGGGCCATTGTGTTATTCTGCAGCCCCATGGAACCAAGGAAACCATTGTGACACAGCCAGGCCTCGTGGAAGCAAGGGGCCTTTGTGCCGCTGTAGAGCCAAGGAGACCACTGTGCTATTGCTGGGCCTCAGGGGAACAAAATGGTGATGCTGCAGGGCCCCAAGGCTGCAAAGAGCGTGGAACAGGTGTGGTTGGCTTGGCCTCCTGGGGGCCACCTGCCTGGTCCAGCTGAGCTTGGCATGTTGAGGGGTGCTTCTCCTCTGGCCCTGAAACGCTGGAGTTCCTTGCTTTCCTTTCTGTGCGAAAGCACTGTCCTTCTCCTCCAGGGACCCATGGCTGAAATTAGGATTCTACCTCCAAATTGGATTCTGTCCGAGGATTGTTCCCATGTGAAACCTGCCAGGACAGACAGCTCAGGCTGGCCTTGGCCTCTTAGGGGCCACCTCGCATCTGCCTTCAAAACACGCGGGGGCTGTGCTTCTCTTCCCATGGAAAAAACCATCTTTCAAGTCCAGCCATCCATGGCCAAAATTGGGAATCCACCTCTGAAATTCCATATCTCCAAGGAATAGCTCCCCGACAAAAGCTGCCAGGAATGTCCAGCTTCCCTTGGCTTCCTGAGGGCCAGCTCTCATCTGCCTTTGAAACACTGGGCCTCCTCACTTTGCTGCCAATGGAAAAGAACTGTCCTTCTGGGCCAGATGTCCACGGACAAAACTGGGATTTGGCCTCCCAAATTGCATCTAGCCAAGGATTGCTCCAAGACAAAAGCTGCCAAGACAAACAGGTCTGGCTGGCCTTGGCCTCCTTGAGGCACCACTAATCAGCCTTTGAAACACTGGGGCTCTGCCCTTTCCTTCCTGGGGAGAAGAAGTGTCATTCCCGTCCAGGCACCCACAGCTGAAATGGAATTCCACCTCCAAAACTCCCCGTATGTCCAAGGGTTGCTTTCAGACAGAAGCTGCAAGGACAGACACGTCTGCCTTGCCTTGGCCTCTGGTGGCTGCCTCTCATCTGCCTTCAAAACACTGGGGTTCTGTGGTTTCCTTCCTGTAGAAAAGAACCGACCTTCTTGTCCAGGTGCCCGTGGCCTCGAGCACATGATCACTACAGAGGGACAAAGGAGCTCTGTGCTCAGTGGAGTGGAGACTGAGGACAGTGGAGGAGAGTCCTGGGTGGGCTTGAAGGGTGGTTTCAGACATGGTGGATCCTTTCTAGCTAGTAGAGACCAGCTGGCAAAAGAAAGAATTAATGCCAAGGGCAGCTGGGCAGGTCCAGGCTGGACACAAGGAGAAAGGAATTTCTCTCCCAGGGCAGTGCAGTGGTGCAACGTGTCCCCCAGAAGGAGGCTGGAGCAGCCCAAGGCTTTGTGTGCCAAGGCAGAGGCAGGCAGGACGCAGAGCCATCAGCAAAGGAAGGGGCCCATTGTTACACAGCAGGGCCGCAGAACCAAGGAGATCATTGTGACACTGCACAACCTCATGCAATCAAGGCGTCCGTGTTACGCTACTGAACCTCATGGAGCCAAGGGTCCATTGTGACCCTGCGGAGCCAAGGAGACTGTTGCTGACAGTACCAAAGTTCATGGAACCAAAAGTCCATTGTGACATTGTGGCGCCTCACGGAACCGTGGAGAGCATTATGACACTTTGTTACTATCTGATTTACACCCAGAAGGGCAAAGAAAAGGAAATCTCTGAGTATAAAAAGGAAAGAACTTTGAAGGTTCAAAATATTCCCAAAGACCAGATTAAAACCAAACGAGATTAAATGTTGGTGCCAAACAAATGGGTATCTCTTTATCTAATGGTAAGAGAGGCAAAGAGAAAGAAGGAGAAAAGTAGAGAAAAGTTAGAAAAGACAAGGTTACTCTAACAAGCACTGGATAAGTCACCACCACACTGTGCTACCTTTGTTGCTGCTGAGACAGGGTGGGGGAAGTGGAGAAGTTTTTGCCTTTTTTTTCCTGCTGTTTGAAGCCTCTTATCTGCCTCTTCTGAAGTCTAGAGCAGTTTGGCTGGAAAGCGGCGGCCCATCCTCCGAGATGCAGGCTCGATGCTTGCAGCTGAACCTGGCTCCGCCTGGGACGAAGGAGCAGGGCTAGGGGTTGCACAACTCCCTCGGGATTTCAGTCCAGGGGTGAAGGATTGGGGGGTGCTCCCCAGGCGGGCGGCGTCGGCTCCCGGAGGCCTCAGGGTGCCTCACGGCAGGCGATGGTGGTGGTGGGGGGAAAGGCAAAGGGCGGGGATTCTACCTTTTGCTTTTGCCTCCACATTTTGCACCAGTTTTGCCTTCCTTTTTATGGGCCTCAAGGCGGGCTATGCACGGCCCGTACGGCACGTAGTTTCCAGGCGTTCAAAAGTGATTATGATAAGCAGCCATCGTGACGAAGCACTTTTGAAGCCTTTCAGGTGTTGAGCAGTGATAATGGCGAAGCGTTTTTTGGCGCCTTTCTCTTAGTATTAGGCTCTTGCACACTTCAGAAGCAAGGGGCCATTGTGACACAGCAGGGCCTTGTATAAGCAAGGGGTCATTGTAGCACGGCAGGGCCTCGTGGAATCAAGGGGATCGTAGTGACACTGTGGGGCTCCAGGAGGCCACGGGGCCATTCTGACTGTGTGGAAGCAAGGATACCGTTGTTACGCTACGGGGCATCATGGAACCTAGGAGGCCATTGTGAAGCAGCTGGGCAACCCGCTGAGACTATTATGACACTTCAAGGCCTTGTGACACTGAAGGGCCATGGTGGAACTGCAGGGCCTCGTGGAACCAGTGAGACCATTGTGACATCACAGGGCCTCATGGGAGCCAGGGGCCATTGTGACACAGCCAGGCCTGACAGAAGCAAGGGGCCATTGTGACACTGCAAGGTCTCACGGAAGCAAAGGGCCAGTGTGCCACAGCCAGGCCTTGTGGAACCAAGGGGCCATTGTGATCCTGGGGAGCCCAATAGAACCAAGGAGCCATTGTGACCCTGCAGCACCTTACGGAATCATGGAGACCCTTGTGACCCTCTGTGACCTCATGGAACCAGTGGGCCATTGTGTTATTCTGCAGCCCCATGGAACCAAGGAAACCATTGTGACACAGCCAGGCCTCGTGGAAGCAAGGGGCCTTTGTGCCGCTGTAGAGCCAAGGAGACCACTGTGCTATTGCTGGGCCTCAGGGGAACAAAATGGTGATGCTGCAGGGCCCCAAGGCTGCAAAGAGCGTGGAACAGGTGTGGTTGGCTTGGCCTCCTGGGGGCCACCTGCCTGCTCCAGCTGAGCTTGGCATGTTGAGGGGTGCTTCTCCTCTGGCCCTGAAACGCTGGAGTTCCTTGCTTTCCTTTCTGTGCGAAAGCACTGTCCTTCTCCTCCAGGGACCCATGGCTGAAATTAGGATTCTACCTCCAAATTGGATTCTGTCCGAGGATTGTTCCCATGTGAAACCTGCCAGGACAGACAGCTCAGGCTGGCCTTGGCCTCTTAGGGGCCACCTCGCATCTGCCTTCAAAACACGCGGGGGCTGTGCTTCTCTTCCCATGGAAAAAACCATCTTTCAAGTCCAGCCATCCATGGCCAAAATTGGGAATCCACCTCTGAAATTCCATATCTCCAAGGAATAGCTCCCCGACAAAAGCTGCCAGGAATGTCCAGCTTCCCTTGGCTTCCTGAGGGCCAGCTCTCATCTGCCTTTGAAACACTGGGCCTCCTCACTTTGCTGCCAATGGAAAAGAACTGTCCTTCTGGGCCAGATGTCCACGGACAAAACTGGGATTTGGCCTCCCAAATTGCATCTAGCCAAGGATTGCTCCAAGACAAAAGCTGCCAAGACAAACAGGTCTGGCTGGCCTTGGCCTCCTTGAGGCACCACTAATCAGCCTTTGAAACACTGGGGCTCTGCCCTTTCCTTCCTGGGGAGAAGAAGTGTCATTCCCGTCCAGGCACCCACAGCTGAAATGGAATTCCACCTCCAAAACTCCCCGTATGTCCAAGGGTTGCTTTCAGACAGAAGCTGCAAGGACAGACACGTCTGCCTTGCCTTGGCCTCTGGTGGCTGCCTCTCATCTGCCTTCAAAACACTGGGGTTCTGTGGTTTCCTTCCTGTAGAAAAGAACCGACCTTCTTGTCCAGGTGCCCATGGCCTCGAGCACATGATCACTACAGAGGGACAAAGGAGCTCTGTGCTCAGTGGAGTGGAGACTGAGGACAGTGGAGGAGAGTCCTGGGTGGGCTTGAAGGGTGGTTTCAGACATGGTGGATCCTTTCTAGCTAGTAGAGACCAGCTGGCAAAAGAAAGAATTAATGCCAAGGGCAGCTGGGCAGGTCCAGGCTGGACACAAGGAGAAAGGAATTTCTCTCCCAGGGCAGTGCAGTGGTGCAACGTGTCCCCCAGAAGGAGGCTGGAGCAGCCCAAGGCTTTGTGTGCCAAGGCAGAGGCAGGCAGGACGCAGAGCCATCAGCAAAGGAAGGGGCCCATTGTTACACAGCAGGGCCGCAGAACCAAGGAGATCATTGTGACACTGCACAACCTCATGCAATCAAGGCGTCCGTGTTACGCTACTGAACCTCATGGAGCCAAGGGTCCATTGTGACCCTGCGGAGCCAAGGAGACTGTTGCTGACAGTACCAAAGTTCATGGAACCAAAAGTCCATTGTGACATTGTGGCGCCTCACTGAACCGTGGAGAGCATTATGACACTTTGTTACTATCTGATTTACACCCAGAAGGGCAAAGAAAAGGAAATCTCTGAGTATAAAAAGGAAAGAACTTTGAAGGTTCAAAATATTCCCAAAGACCAGATTAAAACCAAACGAGATTAAATGTTGGTGCCAAACAAATGGGTATCTCTTTATCTAATGGTAAGAGAGGCAAAGAGAAAGAAGGAGAAAAGTAGAGAAAAGTTAGAAAAGACAAGGTTACTCTAACAAGCACTGGATAAGTCACCACCACACTGTGCTACCTTTGTTGCTGCTGAGACAGGGTGGGGGAAGTGGAGAAGTTTTTGCCTTTTTTTTCCTGCTGTTTGAAGCCTCTTATCTGCCTCTTCTGAAGTCTAGAGCAGTTTGGCTGGAAAGCGGCGGCCCATCCTCCGAGATGCAGGCTCGATGCTTGCAGCTGAACCTGGCTCCACCTGGGACGAAGGAGCAGGGCTAGGGGTTGCACAACTCCCTCGGGATTTCAGTCCAGGGGTGAAGGATTGGGGGGTGCTCCCCAGGCGGGCGGCGTCGGCTCCCGGAGGCCTCAGGGTGCCTCACGGCAGGCGATGGTGGTGGTGGGGGGAAAGGCAAAGGGCGGGGATTCTACCTTTTGCTTTTGCCTCCACATTTTGCACCAGTTTTGCCTTCCTTTTTATGGGCCTCAAGGCGGGCTATGCACGGCCCGTACGGCACGTAGTTTCCAGGCGTTCAAAAGTGATTATGATAAGCAGCCATCGTGACGAAGCACTTTTGAAGCCTTTCAGGTGTTGAGCAGTGATAATGGCGAAGCGTTTTTTGGCGCCTTTCTCTTAGTATTAGGCTCTTGCACACTTCAGAAGCAAGGGGCCATTGTGACACAGCAGGGCCTTGTATAAGCAAGGGGTCATTGTAGCACGGCAGGGCCTCGTGGAATCAAGGGGATCGTAGTGACACTGTGGGGCTCCAGGAGGCCACGGGGCCATTCTGACTGTGTGCAAGCAAGGATACCGTTGTTACGCTACGGGGCATCATGGAACCTAGGAGGCCATTGTGAAGCAGCTGGGCAACCCGCTGAGACTATTATGACACTTCAAGGCCTTGTGACACTGAAGGGCCATGGTGGAACTGCAGGGCCTCGTGGAACCAGTGAGACCATTGTGACATCACAGGGCCTCATGGGAGCCAGGGGCCATTGTGACACAGCCAGGCCTGACAGAAGCAAGGGGCCATTGTGACACTGCAAGGTCTCACGGAAGCAAAGGGCCAGTGTGCCACAGCCAGGCCTTGTGGAACCAAGGGGCCATTGTGATCCTGGGGAGCCCAATAGAACCAAGGAGCCATTGTGACCCTGCAGCACCTTACGGAATCATGGAGACCCTTGTGACCCTCTGTGACCTCATGGAACCAGTGGGCCATTGTGTTATTCTGCAGCCCCATGGAAGCAAGGAAACCATTGTGACACAGCCAGGCCTCGTGGAAGCAAGGGGCCTTTGTGCCGCTGTAGAGCCAAGGAGACCACTGTGCTATTGCTGGGCCTCAGGGGAACAAAATGGTGATGCTGCAGGGCCCCAAGGCTGCAAAGAGCGTGGAACAGGTGTGGTTGGCTTGGCCTCCTGGGGGCCACCTGCCTGGTCCAGCTGAGCTTGGCATGTTGAGGGGTGCTTCTCCTCTGGCCCTGAAACGCTGGAGTTCCTTGCTTTCCTTTCTGTGCGAAAGCACTGTCCTTCTCCTCCAGGGACCCATGGCTGAAATTAGGATTCTACCTCCAAATTGGATTCTGTCCGAGGATTGTTCCCATGTGAAACCTGCCAGGACAGACAGCTCAGGCTGGCCTTGGCCTCTTAGGGGCCACCTCGCATCTGCCTTCAAAACACGCGGGGGCTGTGCTTCTCTTCCCATGGAAAAAACCATCTTTCAAGTCCAGCCATCCATGGCCAAAATTGGGAATCCACCTCTGAAATTCCATATCTCCAAGGAATAGCTCCCCGACAAAAGCTGCCAGGAATGTCCAGCTTCCCTTGGCTTCCTGAGGGCCAGCTCTCATCTGCCTTTGAAACACTGGGCCTCCTCACTTTGCTGCCAATGGAAAAGAACTGTCCTTCTGGGCCAGATGTCCACGGACAAAACTGGGATTTGGCCTCCCAAATTGCATCTAGCCAAGGATTGCTCCAAGACAAAAGCTGCCAAGACAAACAGGTCTGGCTGGCCTTGGCCTCCTTGAGGCACCACTAATCAGCCTTTGAAACACTGGGGCTCTGCCCTTTCCTTCCTGGGGAGAAGAAGTGTCATTCCCGTCCAGGCACCCACAGCTGAAATGGAATTCCACCTCCAAAACTCCCCGTATGTCCAAGGGTTGCTTTCAGACAGAAGCTGCAAGGACAGACACGTCTGCCTTGCCTTGGCCTCTGGTGGCTGCCTCTCATCTGCCTTCAAAACACTGGGGTTCTGTGGTTTCCTTCCTGTAGAAAAGAACCGACCTTCTTGTCCAGGTGCCCGTGGCCTCGAGCACATGATCACTACAGAGGGACAAAGGAGCTCTGTGCTCAGTGGAGTGGAGACTGAGGACAGTGGAGGAGAGTCCTGGGTGGGCTTGAAGGGTGGTTTCAGACATGGTGGATCCTTTCTAGCTAGTAGAGACCAGCTGGCAAAAGAAAGAATTAATGCCAAGGGCAGCTGGGCAGGTCCAGGCTGGACACAAGGAGAAAGGAATTTCTCTCCCAGGGCAGTGCAGTGGTGCAACGTGTCCCCCAGAAGGAGGCTGGAGCAGCCCAAGGCTTTGTGTGCCAAGGCAGAGGCAGGCAGGACGCAGAGCCATCAGCAAAGGAAGGGGCCCATTGTTACACAGCAGGGCCGCAGAACCAAGGAGATCATTGTGACACTGCACAACCTCATGCAATCAAGGCGTCCGTGTTACGCTACTGAACCTCATGGAGCCAAGGGTCCATTGTGACCCTGCGGAGCCAAGGAGACTGTTGCTGACAGTACCAAAGTTCATGGAACCAAAAGTCCATTGTGACATTGTGGCGCCTCACGGAACCGTGGAGAGCATTATGACACTTTGTTACTATCTGATTTACACCCAGAAGGGCAAAGAAAAGGAAATCTCTGAGTATAAAAAGGAAAGAACTTTGAAGGTTCAAAATATTCCCAAAGACCAGATTAAAACCAAACGAGATTAAATGTTGGTGCCAAACAAATGGGTATCTCTTTATCTAATGGTAAGAGAGGCAAAGAGAAAGAAGGAGAAAAGTAGAGAAAAGTTAGAAAAGACAAGGTTACTCTAACAAGCACTGGATAAGTCACCACCACACTGTGCTACCTTTGTTGCTGCTGAGACAGGGTGGGGGAAGTGGAGAAGTTTTTGCCTTTTTTTTCCTGCTGTTTGAAGCCTCTTATCTGCCTCTTCTGAAGTCTAGAGCAGTTTGGCTGGAAAGCGGCGGCCCATCCTCCGAGATGCAGGCTCGATGCTTGCAGCTGAACCTGGCTCCGCCTGGGACGAAGGAGCAGGGCTAGGGGTTGCACAACTCCCTCGGGATTTCAGTCCAGGGGTGAAGGATTGGGGGGTGCTCCCCAGGCGGGCGGCGTCGGCTCCCGGAGGCCTCAGGGTGCCTCACGGCAGGCGATGGTGGTGGTGGGGGGAAAGGCAAAGGGCGGGGATTCTACCTTTTGCTTTTGCCTCCACATTTTGCACCAGTTTTGCCTTCCTTTTTATGGGCCTCAAGGCGGGCTATGCACGGCCCGTACGGCACGTAGTTTCCAGGCGTTCAAAAGTGATTATGATAAGCAGCCATCGTGACGAAGCACTTTTGAAGCCTTTCAGGTGTTGAGCAGTGATAATGGCGAAGCGTTTTTTGGCGCCTTTCTCTTAGTATTAGGCTCTTGCACACTTCAGAAGCAAGGGGCCATTGTGACACAGCAGGGCCTTGTATAAGCAAGGGGTCATTGTAGCACGGCAGGGCCTCGTGGAATCAAGGGGATCGTAGTGACACTGTGGGGCTCCAGGAGGCCACGGGGCCATTCTGACTGTGTGCAAGCAAGGATACCGTTGTTACGCTACGGGGCATCATGGAACCTAGGAGGCCATTGTGAAGCAGCTGGGCAACCCGCTGAGACTATTATGACACTTCAAGGCCTTGTGACACTGAAGGGCCATGGTGGAACTGCAGGGCCTCGTGGAACCAGTGAGACCATTGTGACATCACAGGGCCTCATGGGAGCCAGGGGCCATTGTGACACAGCCAGGCCTGACAGAAGCAAGGGGCCATTGTGACACTGCAAGGTCTCACGGAAGCAAAGGGCCAGTGTGCCACAGCCAGGCCTTGTGGAACCAAGGGGCCATTGTGATCCTGGGGAGCCCAATAGAACCAAGGAGCCATTGTGACCCTGCAGCACCTTACGGAATCATGGAGACCCTTGTGACCCTCTGTGACCTCATGGAACCAGTGGGCCATTGTGTTATTCTGCAGCCCCATGGAAGCAAGGAAACCATTGTGACACAGCCAGGCCTCGTGGAAGCAAGGGGCCTTTGTGCCGCTGTAGAGCCAAGGAGACCACTGTGCTATTGCTGGGCCTCAGGGGAACAAAATGGTGATGCTGCAGGGCCCCAAGGCTGCAAAGAGCGTGGAACAGGTGTGGTTGGCTTGGCCTCCTGGGGGCCACCTGCCTGGTCCAGCTGAGCTTGGCATGTTGAGGGGTGCTTCTCCTCTGGCCCTGAAACGCTGGAGTTCCTTGCTTTCCTTTCTGTGCGAAAGCACTGTCCTTCTCCTCCAGGGACCCATGGCTGAAATTAGGATTCTACCTCCAAATTGGATTCTGTCCGAGGATTGTTCCCATGTGAAACCTGCCAGGACAGACAGCTCAGGCTGGCCTTGGCCTCTTAGGGGCCACCTCGCATCTGCCTTCAAAACACGCGGGGGCTGTGCTTCTCTTCCCATGGAAAAAACCATCTTTCAAGTCCAGCCATCCATGGCCAAAATTGGGAATCCACCTCTGAAATTCCATATCTCCAAGGAATAGCTCCCCGACAAAAGCTGCCAGGAATGTCCAGCTTCCCTTGGCTTCCTGAGGGCCAGCTCTCATCTGCCTTTGAAACACTGGGCCTCCTCACTTTGCTGCCAATGGAAAAGAACTGTCCTTCTGGGCCAGATGTCCACGGACAAAACTGGGATTTGGCCTCCCAAATTGCATCTAGCCAAGGATTGCTCCAAGACAAAAGCTGCCAAGACAAACAGGTCTGGCTGGCCTTGGCCTCCTTGAGGCACCACTAATCAGCCTTTGAAACACTGGGGCTCTGCCCTTTCCTTCCTGGGGAGAAGAAGTGTCATTCCCGTCCAGGCACCCACAGCTGAAATGGAATTCCACCTCCAAAACTCCCCGTATGTCCAAGGGTTGCTTTCAGACAGAAGCTGCAAGGACAGACACGTCTGCCTTGCCTTGGCCTCTGGTGGCTGCCTCTCATCTGCCTTCAAAACACTGGGGTTCTGTGGTTTCCTTCCTGTAGAAAAGAACCGACCTTCTTGTCCAGGTGCCCGTGGCCTCGAGCACATGATCACTACAGAGGGACAAAGGAGCTCTGTGCTCAGTGGAGTGGAGACTGAGGACAGTGGAGGAGAGTCCTGGGTGGGCTTGAAGGGTGGTTTCAGACATGGTGGATCCTTTCTAGCTAGTAGAGACCAGCTGGCAAAAGAAAGAATTAATGCCAAGGGCAGCTGGGCAGGTCCAGGCTGGACACAAGGAGAAAGGAATTTCTCTCCCAGGGCAGTGCAGTGGTGCAACGTGTCCCCCAGAAGGAGGCTGGAGCAGCCCAAGGCTTTGTGTGCCAAGGCAGAGGCAGGCAGGACGCAGAGCCATCAGCAAAGGAAGGGGCCCATTGTTACACAGCAGGGCCGCAGAACCAAGGAGATCATTGTGACACTGCACAACCTCATGCAATCAAGGCGTCCGTGTTACGCTACTGAACCTCATGGAGCCAAGGGTCCATTGTGACCCTGCGGAGCCAAGGAGACTGTTGCTGACAGTACCAAAGTTCATGGAACCAAAAGTCCATTGTGACATTGTGGCGCCTCACTGAACCGTGGAGAGCATTATGACACTTTGTTACTATCTGATTTACACCCAGAAGGGCAAAGAAAAGGAAATCTCTGAGTATAAAAAGGAAAGAACTTTGAAGGTTCAAAATATTCCCAAAGACCAGATTAAAACCAAACGAGATTAAATGTTGGTGCCAAACAAATGGGTATCTCTTTATCTAATGGTAAGAGAGGCAAAGAGAAAGAAGGAGAAAAGTAGAGAAAAGTTAGAAAAGACAAGGTTACTCTAACAAGCACTGGATAAGTCACCACCACACTGTGCTACCTTTGTTGCTGCTGAGACAGGGTGGGGGAAGTGGAGAAGTTTTTGCCTTTTTTTTCCTGCTGTTTGAAGCCTCTTATCTGCCTCTTCTGAAGTCTAGAGCAGTTTGGCTGGAAAGCGGCGGCCCATCCTCCGAGATGCAGGCTCGATGCTTGCAGCTGAACCTGGCTCCGCCTGGGACGAAGGAGCAGGGCTAGGGGTTGCACAACTCCCTCGGGATTTCAGTCCAGGGGTGAAGGATTGGGGGGTGCTCCCCAGGCGGGCGGCGTCGGCTCCCGGAGGCCTCAGGGTGCCTCACGGCAGGCGATGGTGGTGGTGGGGGGAAAGGCAAAGGGCGGGGATTCTACCTTTTGCTTTTGCCTCCACATTTTGCACCAGTTTTGCCTTCCTTTTTATGGGCCTCAAGGCGGGCTATGCACGGCCCGTACGGCACGTAGTTTCCAGGCGTTCAAAAGTGATTATGATAAGCAGCCATCGTGACGAAGCACTTTTGAAGCCTTTCAGGTGTTGAGCAGTGATAATGGCGAAGCGTTTTTTGGCGCCTTTCTCTTAGTATTAGGCTCTTGCACACTTCAGAAGCAAGGGGCCATTGTGACACAGCAGGGCCTTGTATAAGCAAGGGGTCATTGTAGCACGGCAGGGCCTCGTGGAATCAAGGGGATCGTAGTGACACTGTGGGGCTCCAGGAGGCCACGGGGCCATTCTGACTGTGTGGAAGCAAGGATACCGTTGTTACGCTACGGGGCATCATGGAACCTAGGAGGCCATTGTGAAGCAGCTGGGCAACCCGCTGAGACTATTATGACACTTCAAGGCCTTGTGACACTGAAGGGCCATGGTGGAACTGCAGGGCCTCGTGGAACCAGTGAGACCATTGTGACATCACAGGGCCTCATGGGAGCCAGGGGCCATTGTGACACAGCCAGGCCTGACAGAAGCAAGGGGCCATTGTGACACTGCAAGGTCTCACGGAAGCAAAGGGCCAGTGTGCCACAGCCAGGCCTTGTGGAACCAAGGGGCCATTGTGATCCTGGGGAGCCCAATAGAACCAAGGAGCCATTGTGACCCTGCAGCACCTTACGGAATCATGGAGACCCTTGTGACCCTCTGTGACCTCATGGAACCAGTGGGCCATTGTGTTATTCTGCAGCCCCATGGAAGCAAGGAAACCATTGTGACACAGCCAGGCCTCGTGGAAGCAAGGGGCCTTTGTGCCGCTGTAGAGCCAAGGAGACCACTGTGCTATTGCTGGGCCTCAGGGGAACAAAATGGTGATGCTGCAGGGCCCCAAGGCTGCAAAGAGCGTGGAACAGGTGTGGTTGGCTTGGCCTCCTGGGGGCCACCTGCCTGGTCCAGCTGAGCTTGGCATGTTGAGGGGTGCTTCTCCTCTGGCCCTGAAACGCTGGAGTTCCTTGCTTTCCTTTCTGTGCGAAAGCACTGTCCTTCTCCTCCAGGGACCCATGGCTGAAATTAGGATTCTACCTCCAAATTGGATTCTGTCCGAGGATTGTTCCCATGTGAAACCTGCCAGGACAGACAGCTCAGGCTGGCCTTGGCCTCTTAGGGGCCACCTCGCATCTGCCTTCAAAACACGCGGGGGCTGTGCTTCTCTTCCCATGGAAAAAACCATCTTTCAAGTCCAGCCATCCATGGCCAAAATTGGGAATCCACCTCTGAAATTCCATATCTCCAAGGAATAGCTCCCCGACAAAAGCTGCCAGGAATGTCCAGCTTCCCTTGGCTTCCTGAGGGCCAGCTCTCATCTGCCTTTGAAACACTGGGCCTCCTCACTTTGCTGCCAATGGAAAAGAACTGTCCTTCTGGGCCAGATGTCCACGGACAAAACTGGGATTTGGCCTCCCAAATTGCATCTAGCCAAGGATTGCTCCAAGACAAAAGCTGCCAAGACAAACAGGTCTGGCTGGCCTTGGCCTCCTTGAGGCACCACTAATCAGCCTTTGAAACACTGGGGCTCTGCCCTTTCCTTCCTGGGGAGAAGAAGTGTCATTCCCGTCCAGGCACCCACAGCTGAAATGGAATTCCACCTCCAAAACTCCCCGTATGTCCAAGGGTTGCTTTCAGACAGAAGCTGCAAGGACAGACACGTCTGCCTTGCCTTGGCCTCTGGTGGCTGCCTCTCATCTGCCTTCAAAACACTGGGGTTCTGTGGTTTCCTTCCTGTAGAAAAGAACCGACCTTCTTGTCCAGGTGCCCGTGGCCTCGAGCACATGATCACTACAGAGGGACAAAGGAGCTCTGTGCTCAGTGGAGTGGAGACTGAGGACAGTGGAGGAGAGTCCTGGGTGGGCTTGAAGGGTGGTTTCAGACATGGTGGATCCTTTCTAGCTAGTAGAGACCAGCTGGCAAAAGAAAGAATTAATGCCAAGGGCAGCTGGGCAGGTCCAGGCTGGACACAAGGAGAAAGGAATTTCTCTCCCAGGGCAGTGCAGTGGTGCAACGTGTCCCCCAGAAGGAGGCTGGAGCAGCCCAAGGCTTTGTGTGCCAAGGCAGAGGCAGGCAGGACGCAGAGCCATCAGCAAAGGAAGGGGCCCATTGTTACACAGCAGGGCCGCAGAACCAAGGAGATCATTGTGACACTGCACAACCTCATGCAATCAAGGCGTCCGTGTTACGCTACTGAACCTCATGGAGCCAAGGGTCCATTGTGACCCTGCGGAGCCAAGGAGACTGTTGCTGACAGTACCAAAGTTCATGGAACCAAAAGTCCATTGTGACATTGTGGCGCCTCACGGAACCGTGGAGAGCATTATGACACTTTGTTACTATCTGATTTACACCCAGAAGGGCAAAGAAAAGGAAATCTCTGAGTATAAAAAGGAAAGAACTTTGAAGGTTCAAAATATTCCCAAAGACCAGATTAAAACCGAACGAGATTAAATGTTGGTGCCAAACAAATGGGTATCTCTTTATCTAATGGTAAGAGAGGCAAAGAGAAAGAAGGAGAAAAGTAGAGAAAAGTTAGAAAAGACAAGGTTACTCTAACAAGCACTGGATAAGTCACCACCACACTGTGCTACCTTTGTTGCTGCTGAGACAGGGTGGGGGAAGTGGAGAAGTTTTTGCCTTTTTTTTCCTGCTGTTTGAAGCCTCTTATCTGCCTCTTCTGAAGTCTAGAGCAGTTTGGCTGGAAAGCGGCGGCCCATCCTCCGAGATGCAGGCTCGATGCTTGCAGCTGAACCTGGCTCCGCCTGGGACGAAGGAGCAGGGCTAGGGGTTGCACAACTCCCTCGGGATTTCAGTCCAGGGGTGAAGGATTGGGGGGTGCTCCCCAGGCGGGCGGCGTCGGCTCCCGGAGGCCTCAGGGTGCCTCACGGCAGGCGATGGTGGTGGTGGGGGGAAAGGCAAAGGGCGGGGATTCTACCTTTTGCTTTTGCCTCCACATTTTGCACCAGTTTTGCCTTCCTTTTTATGGGCCTCAAGGCGGGCTATGCACGGCCCGTACGGCACGTAGTTTCCAGGCGTTCAAAAGTGATTATGATAAGCAGCCATCGTGACGAAGCACTTTTGAAGCCTTTCAGGTGTTGAGCAGTGATAATGGCGAAGCGTTTTTTGGCGCCTTTCTCTTAGTATTAGGCTCTTGCACACTTCAGAAGCAAGGGGCCATTGTGACACAGCAGGGCCTTGTATAAGCAAGGGGTCATTGTAGCACGGCAGGGCCTCGTGGAATCAAGGGGATCGTAGTGACACTGTGGGGCTCCAGGAGGCCACGGGGCCATTCTGACTGTGTGGAAGCAAGGATACCGTTGTTACGCTACGGGGCATCATGGAACCTAGGAGGCCATTGTGAAGCAGCTGGGCAACCCGCTGAGACTATTATGACACTTCAAGGCCTTGTGACACTGAAGGGCCATGGTGGAACTGCAGGGCCTCGTGGAACCAGTGAGACCATTGTGACATCACAGGGCCTCATGGGAGCCAGGGGCCATTGTGACACAGCCAGGCCTGACAGAAGCAAGGGGCCATTGTGACACTGCAAGGTCTCACGGAAGCAAAGGGCCAGTGTGCCACAGCCAGGCCTTGTGGAACCAAGGGGCCATTGTGATCCTGGGGAGCCCAATAGAACCAAGGAGCCATTGTGACCCTGCAGCACCTTACGGAATCATGGAGACCCTTGTGACCCTCTGTGACCTCATGGAACCAGTGGGCCATTGTGTTATTCTGCAGCCCCATGGAAGCAAGGAAACCATTGTGACACAGCCAGGCCTCGTGGAAGCAAGGGGCCTTTGTGCCGCTGTAGAGCCAAGGAGACCACTGTGCTATTGCTGGGCCTCAGGGGAACAAAATGGTGATGCTGCAGGGCCCCAAGGCTGCAAAGAGCGTGGAACAGGTGTGGTTGGCTTGGCCTCCTGGGGGCCACCTGCCTGCTCCAGCTGAGCTTGGCATGTTGAGGGGTGCTTCTCCTCTGGCCCTGAAACGCTGGAGTTCCTTGCTTTCCTTTCTGTGCGAAAGCACTGTCCTTCTCCTCCAGGGACCCATGGCTGAAATTAGGATTCTACCTCCAAATTGGATTCTGTCCGAGGATTGTTCCCATGTGAAACCTGCCAGGACAGACAGCTCAGGCTGGCCTTGGCCTCTTAGGGGCCACCTCGCATCTGCCTTCAAAACACGCGGGGGCTGTGCTTCTCTTCCCATGGAAAAAACCATCTTTCAAGTCCAGCCATCCATGGCCAAAATTGGGAATCCACCTCTGAAATTCCATATCTCCAAGGAATAGCTCCCCGACAAAAGCTGCCAGGAATGTCCAGCTTCCCTTGGCTTCCTGAGGGCCAGCTCTCATCTGCCTTTGAAACACTGGGCCTCCTCACTTTGCTGCCAATGGAAAAGAACTGTCCTTCTGGGCCAGATGTCCACGGACAAAACTGGGATTTGGCCTCCCAAATTGCATCTAGCCAAGGATTGCTCCAAGACAAAAGCTGCCAAGACAAACAGGTCTGGCTGGCCTTGGCCTCCTTGAGGCACCACTAATCAGCCTTTGAAACACTGGGGCTCTGCCCTTTCCTTCCTGGGGAGAAGAAGTGTCATTCCCGTCCAGGCACCCACAGCTGAAATGGAATTCCACCTCCAAAACTCCCCGTATGTCCAAGGGTTGCTTTCAGACAGAAGCTGCAAGGACAGACACGTCTGCCTTGCCTTGGCCTCTGGTGGCTGCCTCTCATCTGCCTTCAAAACACTGGGGTTCTGTGGTTTCCTTCCTGTAGAAAAGAACCGACCTTCTTGTCCAGGTGCCCGTGGCCTCGAGCACATGATCACTACAGAGGGACAAAGGAGCTCTGTGCTCAGTGGAGTGGAGACTGAGGACAGTGGAGGAGAGTCCTGGGTGGGCTTGAAGGGTGGTTTCAGACATGGTGGATCCTTTCTAGCTAGTAGAGACCAGCTGGCAAAAGAAAGAATTAATGCCAAGGGCAGCTGGGCAGGTCCAGGCTGGACACAAGGAGAAAGGAATTTCTCTCCCAGGGCAGTGCAGTGGTGCAACGTGTCCCCCAGAAGGAGGCTGGAGCAGCCCAAGGCTTTGTGTGCCAAGGCAGAGGCAGGCAGGACGCAGAGCCATCAGCAAAGGAAGGGGCCCATTGTTACACAGCAGGGCCGCAGAACCAAGGAGATCATTGTGACACTGCACAACCTCATGCAATCAAGGCGTCCGTGTTACGCTACTGAACCTCATGGAGCCAAGGGTCCATTGTGACCCTGCGGAGCCAAGGAGACTGTTGCTGACAGTACCAAAGTTCATGGAACCAAAAGTCCATTGTGACATTGTGGCGCCTCACTGAACCGTGGAGAGCATTATGACACTTTGTTACTATCTGATTTACACCCAGAAGGGCAAAGAAAAGGAAATCTCTGAGTATAAAAAGGAAAGAACTTTGAAGGTTCAAAATATTCCCAAAGACCAGATTAAAACCAAACGAGATTAAATGTTGGTGCCAAACAAATGGGTATCTCTTTATCTAATGGTAAGAGAGGCAAAGAGAAAGAAGGAGAAAAGTAGAGAAAAGTTAGAAAAGACAAGGTTACTCTAACAAGCACTGGATAAGTCACCACCACACTGTGCTACCTTTGTTGCTGCTGAGACAGGGTGGGGGAAGTGGAGAAGTTTTTGCCTTTTTTTTCCTGCTGTTTGAAGCCTCTTATCTGCCTCTTCTGAAGTCTAGAGCAGTTTGGCTGGAAAGCGGCGGCCCATCCTCCGAGATGCAGGCTCGATGCTTGCAGCTGAACCTGGCTCCGCCTGGGACGAAGGAGCAGGGCTAGGGGTTGCACAACTCCCTCGGGATTTCAGTCCAGGGGTGAAGGATTGGGGGGTGCTCCCCAGGCGGGCGGCGTCGGCTCCCGGAGGCCTCAGGGTGCCTCACGGCAGGCGATGGTGGTGGTGGGGGGAAAGGCAAAGGGCGGGGATTCTACCTTTTGCTTTTGCCTCCACATTTTGCACCAGTTTTGCCTTCCTTTTTATGGGCCTCAAGGCGGGCTATGCACGGCCCGTACGGCACGTAGTTTCCAGGCGTTCAAAAGTGATTATGATAAGCAGCCATCATGACGAAGCACTTTTGAAGCCTTTCAGGTGTTGAGCAGTGATAATGGCGAAGCGTTTTTTGGCGCCTTTCTCTTAGTATTAGGCTCTTGCACACTTCAGAAGCAAGGGGCCATTGTGACACAGCAGGGCCTTGTATAAGCAAGGGGTCATTGTAGCACGGCAGGGCCTCGTGGAATCAAGGGGATCGTAGTGACACTGTGGGGCTCCAGGAGGCCACGGGGCCATTCTGACTGTGTGGAAGCAAGGATACCGTTGTTACGCTACGGGGCATCATGGAACCTAGGAGGCCATTGTGAAGCAGCTGGGCAACCCGCTGAGACTATTATGACACTTCAAGGCCTTGTGACACTGAAGGGCCATGGTGGAACTGCAGGGCCTCGTGGAACCAGTGAGACCATTGTGACATCACAGGGCCTCATGGGAGCCAGGGGCCATTGTGACACAGCCAGGCCTGACAGAAGCAAGGGGCCATTGTGACACTGCAAGGTCTCACGGAAGCAAAGGGCCAGTGTGCCACAGCCAGGCCTTGTGGAACCAAGGGGCCATTGTGATCCTGGGGAGCCCAATAGAACCAAGGAGCCATTGTGACCCTGCAGCACCTTACGGAATCATGGAGACCCTTGTGACCCTCTGTGACCTCATGGAACCAGTGGGCCATTGTGTTATTCTGCAGCCCCATGGAAGCAAGGAAACCATTGTGACACAGCCAGGCCTCGTGGAAGCAAGGGGCCTTTGTGCCGCTGTAGAGCCAAGGAGACCACTGTGCTATTGCTGGGCCTCAGGGGAACAAAATGGTGATGCTGCAGGGCCCCAAGGCTGCAAAGAGCGTGGAACAGGTGTGGTTGGCTTGGCCTCCTGGGGGCCACCTGCCTGGTCCAGCTGAGCTTGGCATGTTGAGGGGTGCTTCTCCTCTGGCCCTGAAACGCTGGAGTTCCTTGCTTTCCTTTCTGTGCGAAAGCACTGTCCTTCTCCTCCAGGGACCCATGGCTGAAATTAGGATTCTACCTCCAAATTGGATTCTGTCCGAGGATTGTTCCCATGTGAAACCTGCCAGGACAGACAGCTCAGGCTGGCCTTGGCCTCTTAGGGGCCACCTCGCATCTGCCTTCAAAACACGCGGGGGCTGTGCTTCTCTTCCCATGGAAAAAACCATCTTTCAAGTCCAGCCATCCATGGCCAAAATTGGGAATCCACCTCTGAAATTCCATATCTCCAAGGAATAGCTCCCCGACAAAAGCTGCCAGGAATGTCCAGCTTCCCTTGGCTTCCTGAGGGCCAGCTCTCATCTGCCTTTGAAACACTGGGCCTCCTCACTTTGCTGCCAATGGAAAAGAACTGTCCTTCTGGGCCAGATGTCCACGGACAAAACTGGGATTTGGCCTCCCAAATTGCATCTAGCCAAGGATTGCTCCAAGACAAAAGCTGCCAAGACAAACAGGTCTGGCTGGCCTTGGCCTCCTTGAGGCACCACTAATCAGCCTTTGAAACACTGGGGCTCTGCCCTTTCCTTCCTGGGGAGAAGAAGTGTCATTCCCGTCCAGGCACCCACAGCTGAAATGGAATTCCACCTCCAAAACTCCCCGTATGTCCAAGGGTTGCTTTCAGACAGAAGCTGCAAGGACAGACACGTCTGCCTTGCCTTGGCCTCTGGTGGCTGCCTCTCATCTGCCTTCAAAACACTGGGGTTCTGTGGTTTCCTTCCTGTAGAAAAGAACCGACCTTCTTGTCCAGGTGCCCGTGGCCTCGAGCACATGATCACTACAGAGGGACAAAGGAGCTCTGTGCTCAGTGGAGTGGAGACTGAGGACAGTGGAGGAGAGTCCTGGGTGGGCTTGAAGGGTGGTTTCAGACATGGTGGATCCTTTCTAGCTAGTAGAGACCAGCTGGCAAAAGAAAGAATTAATGCCAAGGGCAGCTGGGCAGGTCCAGGCTGGACACAAGGAGAAAGGAATTTCTCTCCCAGGGCAGTGCAGTGGTGCAACGTGTCCCCCAGAAGGAGGCTGGAGCAGCCCAAGGCTTTGTGTGCCAAGGCAGAGGCAGGCAGGACGCAGAGCCATCAGCAAAGGAAGGGGCCCATTGTTACACAGCAGGGCCGCAGAACCAAGGAGATCATTGTGACACTGCACAACCTCATGCAATCAAGGCGTCCGTGTTACGCTACTGAACCTCATGGAGCCAAGGGTCCATTGTGACCCTGCGGAGCCAAGGAGACTGTTGCTGACAGTACCAAAGTTCATGGAACCAAAAGTCCATTGTGACATTGTGGCGCCTCACGGAACCGTGGAGAGCATTATGACACTTTGTTACTATCTGATTTACACCCAGAAGGGCAAAGAAAAGGAAATCTCTGAGTATAAAAAGGAAAGAACTTTGAAGGTTCAAAATATTCCCAAAGACCAGATTAAAACCAAACGAGATTAAATGTTGGTGCCAAACAAATGGGTATCTCTTTATCTAATGGTAAGAGAGGCAAAGAGAAAGAAGGAGAAAAGTAGAGAAAAGTTAGAAAAGACAAGGTTACTCTAACAAGCACTGGATAAGTCACCACCACACTGTGCTACCTTTGTTGCTGCTGAGACAGGGTGGGGGAAGTGGAGAAGTTTTTGCCTTTTTTTTCCTGCTGTTTGAAGCCTCTTATCTGCCTCTTCTGAAGTCTAGAGCAGTTTGGCTGGAAAGCGGCGGCCCATCCTCCGAGATGCAGGCTCGATGCTTGCAGCTGAACCTGGCTCCGCCTGGGACGAAGGAGCAGGGCTAGGGGTTGCACAACTCCCTCGGGATTTCAGTCCAGGGGTGAAGGATTGGGGGGTGCTCCCCAGGCGGGCGGCGTCGGCTCCCGGAGGCCTCAGGGTGCCTCACGGCAGGCGATGGTGGTGGTGGGGGGAAAGGCAAAGGGCGGGGATTCTACCTTTTGCTTTTGCCTCCACATTTTGCACCAGTTTTGCCTTCCTTTTTATGGGCCTCAAGGCGGGCTATGCACGGCCCGTACGGCACGTAGTTTCCAGGCGTTCAAAAGTGATTATGATAAGCAGCCATCATGACGAAGCACTTTTGAAGCCTTTCAGGTGTTGAGCAGTGATAATGGCGAAGTGTTTTTTGGCGCCTTTCTCTTAGTATTAGGCTCTTGCACACTTCAGAAGCAAGGGGCCATTGTGACACAGCAGGGCCTTGTATAAGCAAGGGGTCATTGTAGCACGGCAGGGCCTCGTGGAATCAAGGGGATCGTAGTGACACTGTGGGGCTCCAGGAGGCCACGGGGCCATTCTGACTGTGTGGAAGCAAGGATACCGTTGTTACGCTACGGGGCATCATGGAACCAAGGAGGCCATTGTGAAGCAGCTGGGCAACCCGCTGAGACTATTATGACACTTCAAGGCCTTGTGACACTGAAGGGCCATGGTGGAACTGCAGGGCCTCGTGGAACCAGTGAGACCATTGTGACATCACAGGGCCTCATGGGAGCCAGGGGCCATTGTGACACAGCCAGGCCTGACAGAAGCAAGGGGCCATTGTGACACTGCAAGGTCTCACGGAAGCAAAGGGCCAGTGTGCCACAGCCAGGCCTTGTGGAACCAAGGGGCCATTGTGATCCTGGGGAGCCCAATAGAACCAAGGAGCCATTGTGACCCTGCAGCACCTTACGGAATCATGGAGACCCTTGTGACCCTCTGTGACCTCATGGAACCAGTGGGCCATTGTGTTATTCTGCAGCCCCATGGAACCAAGGAAACCATTGTGACACAGCCAGGCCTCGTGGAAGCAAGGGGCCTTTGTGCCGCTGTAGAGCCAAGGAGACCACTGTGCTATTGCTGGGCCTCAGGGGAACAAAATGGTGATGCTGCAGGGCCCCAAGGCTGCAAAGAGCGTGGAACAGGTGTGGTTGGCTTGGCCTCCTGGGGGCCACCTGCCTGGTCCAGCTGAGCTTGGCATGTTGAGGGGTGCTTCTCCTCTGGCCCTGAAACGCTGGAGTTCCTTGCTTTCCTTTCTGTGCGAAAGCACTGTCCTTCTCCTCCAGGGACCCATGGCTGAAATTAGGATTCTACCTCCAAATTGGATTCTGTCCGAGGATTGTTCCCATGTGAAACCTGCCAGGACAGACAGCTCAGGCTGGCCTTGGCCTCTTAGGGGCCACCTCGCATCTGCCTTCAAAACACGCGGGGGCTGTGCTTCTCTTCCCATGGAAAAAACCATCTTTCAAGTCCAGCCATCCATGGCCAAAATTGGGAATCCACCTCTGAAATTCCATATCTCCAAGGAATAGCTCCCCGACAAAAGCTGCCAGGAATGTCCAGCTTCCCTTGGCTTCCTGAGGGCCAGCTCTCATCTGCCTTTGAAACACTGGGCCTCCTCACTTTGCTGCCAATGGAAAAGAACTGTCCTTCTGGGCCAGATGTCCACGGACAAAACTGGGATTTGGCCTCCCAAATTGCATCTAGCCAAGGATTGCTCCAAGACAAAAGCTGCCAAGACAAACAGGTCTGGCTGGCCTTGGCCTCCTTGAGGCACCACTAATCAGCCTTTGAAACACTGGGGCTCTGCCCTTTCCTTCCTGGGGAGAAGAAGTGTCATTCCCGTCCAGGCACCCACAGCTGAAATGGAATTCCACCTCCAAAACTCCCCGTATGTCCAAGGGTTGCTTTCAGACAGAAGCTGCAAGGACAGACACGTCTGCCTTGCCTTGGCCTCTGGTGGCTGCCTCTCATCTGCCTTCAAAACACTGGGGTTCTGTGGTTTCCTTCCTGTAGAAAAGAACCGACCTTCTTGTCCAGGTGCCCGTGGCCTCGAGCACATGATCACTACAGAGGGACAAAGGAGCTCTGTGCTCAGTGGAGTGGAGACTGAGGACAGTGGAGGAGAGTCCTGGGTGGGCTTGAAGGGTGGTTTCAGACATGGTGGATCCTTTCTAGCTAGTAGAGACCAGCTGGCAAAAGAAAGAATTAATGCCAAGGGCAGCTGGGCAGGTCCAGGCTGGACACAAGGAGAAAGGAATTTCTCTCCCAGGGCAGTGCAGTGGTGCAACGTGTCCCCCAGAAGGAGGCTGGAGCAGCCCAAGGCTTTGTGTGCCAAGGCAGAGGCAGGCAGGACGCAGAGCCATCAGCAAAGGAAGGGGCCCATTGTTACACAGCAGGGCCGCAGAACCAAGGAGATCATTGTGACACTGCACAACCTCATGCAATCAAGGCGTCCGTGTTACGCTACTGAACCTCATGGAGCCAAGGGTCCATTGTGACCCTGCGGAGCCAAGGAGACTGTTGCTGACAGTACCAAAGTTCATGGAACCAAAAGTCCATTGTGACATTGTGGCGCCTCACGGAACCGTGGAGAGCATTATGACACTTTGTTACTATCTGATTTACACCCAGAAGGGCAAAGAAAAGGAAATCTCTGAGTATAAAAAGGAAAGAACTTTGAAGGTTCAAAATATTCCCAAAGACCAGATTAAAACCAAACGAGATTAAATGTTGGTGCCAAACAAATGGGTATCTCTTTATCTAATGGTAAGAGAGGCAAAGAGAAAGAAGGAGAAAAGTAGAGAAAAGTTAGAAAAGACAAGGTTACTCTAACAAGCACTGGATAAGTCACCACCACACTGTGCTACCTTTGTTGCTGCTGAGACAGGGTGGGGGAAGTGGAGAAGTTTTTGCCTTTTTTTTCCTGCTGTTTGAAGCCTCTTATCTGCCTCTTCTGAAGTCTAGAGCAGTTTGGCTGGAAAGCGGCGGCCCATCCTCCGAGATGCAGGCTCGATGCTTGCAGCTGAACCTGGCTCCGCCTGGGACGAAGGAGCAGGGCTAGGGGTTGCACAACTCCCTCGGGATTTCAGTCCAGGGGTGAAGGATTGGGGGGTGCTCCCCAGGCGGGCGGCGTCGGCTCCCGGAGGCCTCAGGGTGCCTCACGGCAGGCGATGGTGGTGGTGGGGGGAAAGGCAAAGGGCGGGGATTCTACCTTTTGCTTTTGCCTCCACATTTTGCACCAGTTTTGCCTTCCTTTTTATGGGCCTCAAGGCGGGCTATGCACGGCCCGTACGGCACGTAGTTTCCAGGCGTTCAAAAGTGATTATGATAAGCAGCCATCGTGACGAAGCACTTTTGAAGCCTTTCAGGTGTTGAGCAGTGATAATGGCGAAGCGTTTTTTGGCGCCTTTCTCTTAGTATTAGGCTCTTGCACACTTCAGAAGCAAGGGGCCATTGTGACACAGCAGGGCCTTGTATAAGCAAGGGGTCATTGTAGCACGGCAGGGCCTCGTGGAATCAAGGGGATCGTAGTGACACTGTGGGGCTCCAGGAGGCCACGGGGCCATTCTGACTGTGTGGAAGCAAGGATACCGTTGTTACGCTACGGGGCATCATGGAACCTAGGAGGCCATTGTGAAGCAGCTGGGCAACCCGCTGAGACTATTATGACACTTCAAGGCCTTGTGACACTGAAGGGCCATGGTGGAACTGCAGGGCCTCGTGGAACCAGTGAGACCATTGTGACATCACAGGGCCTCATGGGAGCCAGGGGCCATTGTGACACAGCCAGGCCTGACAGAAGCAAGGGGCCATTGTGACACTGCAAGGTCTCACGGAAGCAAAGGGCCAGTGTGCCACAGCCAGGCCTTGTGGAACCAAGGGGCCATTGTGATCCTGGGGAGCCCAATAGAACCAAGGAGCCATTGTGACCCTGCAGCACCTTACGGAATCATGGAGACCCTTGTGACCCTCTGTGACCTCATGGAACCAGTGGGCCATTGTGTTATTCTGCAGCCCCATGGAACCAAGGAAACCATTGTGACACAGCCAGGCCTCGTGGAAGCAAGGGGCCTTTGTGCCGCTGTAGAGCCAAGGAGACCACTGTGCTATTGCTGGGCCTCAGGGGAACAAAATGGTGATGCTGCAGGGCCCCAAGGCTGCAAAGAGCGTGGAACAGGTGTGGTTGGCTTGGCCTCCTGGGGGCCACCTGCCTGCTCCAGCTGAGCTTGGCATGTTGAGGGGTGCTTCTCCTCTGGCCCTGAAACGCTGGAGTTCCTTGCTTTCCTTTCTGTGCGAAAGCACTGTCCTTCTCCTCCAGGGACCCATGGCTGAAATTAGGATTCTACCTCCAAATTGGATTCTGTCCGAGGATTGTTCCCATGTGAAACCTGCCAGGACAGACAGCTCAGGCTGGCCTTGGCCTCTTAGGGGCCACCTCGCATCTGCCTTCAAAACACGCGGGGGCTGTGCTTCTCTTCCCATGGAATAAAACCATCTTTCAAGTCCAGCCATCCATGGCCAAAATTGGGAATCCACCTCTGAAATTCCATATCTCCAAGGAATAGCTCCCCGACAAAAGCTGCCAGGAATGTCCAGCTTCCCTTGGCTTCCTGAGGGCCAGCTCTCATCTGCCTTTGAAACACTGGGCCTCCTCACTTTGCTGCCAATGGAAAAGAACTGTCCTTCTGGGCCAGATGTCCACGGACAAAACTGGGATTTGGCCTCCCAAATTGCATCTAGCCAAGGATTGCTCCAAGACAAAAGCTGCCAAGACAAACAGGTCTGGCTGGCCTTGGCCTCCTTGAGGCACCACTAATCAGCCTTTGAAACACTGGGGCTCTGCCCTTTCCTTCCTGGGGAGAAGAAGTGTCATTCCCGTCCAGGCACCCACAGCTGAAATGGAATTCCACCTCCAAAACTCCCCGTATGTCCAAGGGTTGCTTTCAGACAGAAGCTGCAAGGACAGACACGTCTGCCTTGCCTTGGCCTCTGGTGGCTGCCTCTCATCTGCCTTCAAAACACTGGGGTTCTGTGGTTTCCTTCCTGTAGAAAAGAACCGACCTTCTTGTCCAGGTGCCCGTGGCCTCGAGCACATGATCACTACAGAGGGACAAAGGAGCTCTGTGCTCAGTGGAGTGGAGACTGAGGACAGTGGAGGAGAGTCCTGGGTGGGCTTGAAGGGTGGTTTCAGACATGGTGGATCCTTTCTAGCTAGTAGAGACCAGCTGGCAAAAGAAAGAATTAATGCCAAGGGCAGCTGGGCAGGTCCAGGCTGGACACAAGGAGAAAGGAATTTCTCTCCCAGGGCAGTGCAGTGGTGCAACGTGTCCCCCAGAAGGAGGCTGGAGCAGCCCAAGGCTTTGTGTGCCAAGGCAGAGGCAGGCAGGACGCAGAGCCATCAGCAAAGGAAGGGGCCCATTGTTACACAGCAGGGCCGCAGAACCAAGGAGATCATTGTGACACTGCACAACCTCATGCAATCAAGGCGTCCGTGTTACGCTACTGAACCTCATGGAGCCAAGGGTCCATTGTGACCCTGCGGAGCCAAGGAGACTGTTGCTGACAGTACCAAAGTTCATGGAACCAAAAGTCCATTGTGACATTGTGGCGCCTCACGGAACCGTGGAGAGCATTATGACACTTTGTTACTATCTGATTTACACCCAGAAGGGCAAAGAAAAGGAAATCTCTGAGTATAAAAAGGAAAGAACTTTGAAGGTTCAAAATATTCCCAAAGACCAGATTAAAACCAAACGAGATTAAATGTTGGTGCCAAACAAATGGGTATCTCTTTATCTAATGGTAAGAGAGGCAAAGAGAAAGAAGGAGAAAAGTAGAGAAAAGTTAGAAAAGACAAGGTTACTCTAACAAGCACTGGATAAGTCACCACCACACTGTGCTACCTTTGTTGCTGCTGAGACAGGGTGGGGGAAGTGGAGAAGTTTTTGCCTTTTTTTTCCTGCTGTTTGAAGCCTCTTATCTGCCTCTTCTGAAGTCTAGAGCAGTTTGGCTGGAAAGCGGCGGCCCATCCTCCGAGATGCAGGCTCGATGCTTGCAGCTGAACCTGGCTCCGCCTGGGACGAAGGAGCAGGGCTAGGGGTTGCACAACTCCCTCGGGATTTCAGTCCAGGGGTGAAGGATTGGGGGGTGCTCCCCAGGCGGGCGGCGTCGGCTCCCGGAGGCCTCAGGGTGCCTCACGGCAGGCGATGGTGGTGGTGGGGGGAAAGGCAAAGGGCGGGGATTCTACCTTTTGCTTTTGCCTCCACATTTTGCACCAGTTTTGCCTTCCTTTTTATGGGCCTCAAGGCGGGCTATGCACGGCCCGTACAGCACGTAGTTTCCAGGCGTTCAAAAGTGATTATGATAAGCAGCCATCATGACGAAGCACTTTTGAAGCCTTTCAGGTGTTGAGCAGTGATAATGGCGAAGTGTTTTTTGGCGCCTTTCTCTTAGTATTAGGCTCTTGCACACTTCAGAAGCAAGGGGCCATTGTGACACAGCAGGGCCTTGTATAAGCAAGGGGTCATTGTAGCACGGCAGGGCCTCGTGGAATCAAGGGGATCGTAGTGACACTGTGGGGCTCCAGGAGGCCACGGGGCCATTCTGACTGTGTGGAAGCAAGGATACCGTTGTTACGCTACGGGGCATCATGGAACCAAGGAGGCCATTGTGAAGCAGCTGGGCAACCCGCTGAGACTATTATGACACTTCAAGGCCTTGTGACACTGAAGGGCCATGGTGGAACTGCAGGGCCTCGTGGAACCAGTGAGACCATTGTGACATCACAGGGCCTCATGGGAGCCAGGGGCCATTGTGACACAGCCAGGCCTGACAGAAGCAAGGGGCCATTGTGACACTGCAAGGTCTCACGGAAGCAAAGGGCCAGTGTGCCACAGCCAGGCCTTGTGGAACCAAGGGGCCATTGTGATCCTGGGGAGCCCAATAGAACCAAGGAGCCATTGTGACCCTGCAGCACCTTACGGAATCATGGAGACCCTTGTGACCCTCTGTGACCTCATGGAACCAGTGGGCCATTGTGTTATTCTGCAGCCCCATGGAACCAAGGAAACCATTGTGACACAGCCAGGCCTCGTGGAAGCAAGGGGCCTTTGTGCCGCTGTAGAGCCAAGGAGACCACTGTGCTATTGCTGGGCCTCAGGGGAACAAAATGGTGATGCTGCAGGGCCCCAAGGCTGCAAAGAGCGTGGAACAGGTGTGGTTGGCTTGGCCTCCTGGGGGCCACCTGCCTGGTCCAGCTGAGCTTGGCATGTTGAGGGGTGCTTCTCCTCTGGCCCTGAAACGCTGGAGTTCCTTGCTTTCCTTTCTGTGCGAAAGCACTGTCCTTCTCCTCCAGGGACCCATGGCTGAAATTAGGATTCTACCTCCAAATTGGATTCTGTCCGAGGATTGTTCCCATGTGAAACCTGCCAGGACAGACAGCTCAGGCTGGCCTTGGCCTCTTAGGGGCCACCTCGCATCTGCCTTCAAAACACGCGGGGGCTGTGCTTCTCTTCCCATGGAAAAAACCATCTTTCAAGTCCAGCCATCCATGGCCAAAATTGGGAATCCACCTCTGAAATTCCATATCTCCAAGGAATAGCTCCCCGACAAAAGCTGCCAGGAATGTCCAGCTTCCCTTGGCTTCCTGAGGGCCAGCTCTCATCTGCCTTTGAAACACTGGGCCTCCTCACTTTGCTGCCAATGGAAAAGAACTGTCCTTCTGGGCCAGATGTCCACGGACAAAACTGGGATTTGGCCTCCCAAATTGCATCTAGCCAAGGATTGCTCCAAGACAAAAGCTGCCAAGACAAACAGGTCTGGCTGGCCTTGGCCTCCTTGAGGCACCACTAATCAGCCTTTGAAACACTGGGGCTCTGCCCTTTCCTTCCTGGGGAGAAGAAGTGTCATTCCCGTCCAGGCACCCACAGCTGAAATGGAATTCCACCTCCAAAACTCCCCGTATGTCCAAGGGTTGCTTTCAGACAGAAGCTGCAAGGACAGACACGTCTGCCTTGCCTTGGCCTCTGGTGGCTGCCTCTCATCTGCCTTCAAAACACTGGGGTTCTGTGGTTTCCTTCCTGTAGAAAAGAACCGACCTTCTTGTCCAGGTGCCCGTGGCCTCGAGCACATGATCACTACAGAGGGACAAAGGAGCTCTGTGCTCAGTGGAGTGGAGACTGAGGACAGTGGAGGAGAGTCCTGGGTGGGCTTGAAGGGTGGTTTCAGACATGGTGGATCCTTTCTACCTAGTAGAGACCAGCTGGCAAAAGAAAGAATTAATGCCAAGGGCAGCTGGGCAGGTCCAGGCTGGACACAAGGAGAAAGGAATTTCTCTCCCAGGGCAGTGCAGTGGTGCAACGTGTCCCCCAGAAGGAGGCTGGAGCAGCCCAAGGCTTTGTGTGCCAAGGCAGAGGCAGGCAGGACGCAGAGCCATCAGCAAAGGAAGGGGCCCATTGTTACACAGCAGGGCCGCAGAACCAAGGAGATCATTGTGACACTGCACAACCTCATGCAATCAAGGCGTCCGTGTTACGCTACTGAACCTCATGGAGCCAAGGGTCCATTGTGACCCTGCGGAGCCAAGGAGACTGTTGCTGACAGTACCAAAGTTCATGGAACCAAAAGTCCATTGTGACATTGTGGCGCCTCACGGAACCGTGGAGAGCATTATGACACTTTGTTACTATCTGATTTACACCCAGAAGGGCAAAGAAAAGGAAATCTCTGAGTATAAAAAGGAAAGAACTTTGAAGGTTCAAAATATTCCCAAAGACCAGATTAAAACCAAACGAGATTAAATGTTGGTGCCAAACAAATGGGTATCTCTTTATCTAATGGTAAGAGAGGCAAAGAGAAAGAAGGAGAAAAGTAGAGAAAAGTTAGAAAAGACAAGGTTACTCTAACAAGCACTGGATAAGTCACCACCACACTGTGCTACCTTTGTTGCTGCTGAGACAGGGTGTGGGAAGTGGAGAAGTTTTTGCCTTTTTTTTCCTGCTGTTTGAAGCCTCTTATCTGCCTCTTCTGAAGTCTAGAGCAGTTTGGCTGGAAAGCGGCGGCCCATCCTCCTAGATGCAGGCTCGATGCTTGCAGCTGAACCTGGCTCCGCCTGGGACGAAGGAGCAGGGCTAGGGGTTGCACAACTCCCTCGGGATTTCAGTCCAGGGGTGAAGGATTGGGGGGTGCTCCCCAGGCGGGCGGCGTCGGCTCCCGGAGGCCTCAGGGTGCCTCACGGCAGGCGATGGTGGTGGTGGGGGGAAAGGCAAAGGGCGGGGATTCTACCTTTTGCTTTTGCCTCCACATTTTGCACCAGTTTTGCCTTCCTTTTTATGGGCCTCAAGGCGGGCTATGCACGGCCCGTACGGCACGTAGTTTCCAGGCGTTCAAAAGTGATTATGATAAGCAGCCATCGTGACGAAGCACTTTTGAAGCCTTTCAGGTGTTGAGCAGTGATAATGGCGAAGTGTTTTTTGGCGCCTTTCTCTTAGTATTAGGCTCTTGCACACTTCAGAAGCAAGGGGCCATTGTGACACAGCAGGGCCTTGTATAAGCAAGGGGTCATTGTAGCACGGCAGGGCCTCGTGGAATCAAGGGGATCGTAGTGACACTGTGGGGCTCCAGGAGGCCACGGGGCCATTCTGACTGTGTGCAAGCAAGGATACCGTTGTTACGCTACGGGGCATCATGGAACCAAGGAGGCCATTGTGAAGCAGCTGGGCAACCCGCTGAGACTATTATGACACTTCAAGGCCTTGTGACACTGAAGGGCCATGGTGGAACTGCAGGGCCTCGTGGAACCAGTGAGACCATTGTGACATCACAGGGCCTCATGGGAGCCAGGGGCCATTGTGACACAGCCAGGCCTGACAGAAGCAAGGGGCCATTGTGACACTGCAAGGTCTCACGGAAGCAAAGGGCCAGTGTGCCACAGCCAGGCCTTGTGGAACCAAGGGGCCATTGTGATCCTGGGGAGCCCAATAGAACCAAGGAGCCATTGTGACCCTGCAGCACCTTACGGAATCATGGAGACCCTTGTGACCCTCTGTGACCTCATGGAACCAGTGGGCCATTGTGTTATTCTGCAGCCCCATGGAACCAAGGAAACCATTGTGACACAGCCAGGCCTCGTGGAAGCAAGGGGCCTTTGTGCCGCTGTAGAGCCAAGGAGACCACTGTGCTATTGCTGGGCCTCAGGGGAACAAAATGGTGATGCTGCAGGGCCCCAAGGCTGCAAAGAGCGTGGAACAGGTGTGGTTGGCTTGGCCTCCTGGGGGCCACCTGCCTGGTCCAGCTGAGCTTGGCATGTTGAGGGGTGCTTCTCCTCTGGCCCTGAAACGCTGGAGTTCCTTGCTTTCCTTTCTGTGCGAAAGCACTGTCCTTCTCCTCCAGGGACCCATGGCTGAAATTAGGATTCTACCTCCAAATTGGATTCTGTCCGAGGATTGTTCCCATGTGAAACCTGCCAGGACAGACAGCTCAGGCTGGCCTTGGCCTCTTAGGGGCCACCTCGCATCTGCCTTCAAAACACGCGGGGGCTGTGCTTCTCTTCCCATGGAAAAAACCATCTTTCAAGTCCAGCCATCCATGGCCAAAATTGGGAATCCACCTCTGAAATTCCATATCTCCAAGGAATAGCTCCCCGACAAAAGCTGCCAGGAATGTCCAGCTTCCCTTGGCTTCCTGAGGGCCAGCTCTCATCTGCCTTTGAAACACTGGGCCTCCTCACTTTGCTGCCAATGGAAAAGAACTGTCCTTCTGGGCCAGATGTCCACGGACAAAACTGGGATTTGGCCTCCCAAATTGCATCTAGCCAAGGATTGCTCCAAGACAAAAGCTGCCAAGACAAACAGGTCTGGCTGGCCTTGGCCTCCTTGAGGCACCACTAATCAGCCTTTGAAACACTGGGGCTCTGCCCTTTCCTTCCTGGGGAGAAGAAGTGTCATTCCCGTCCAGGCACCCACAGCTGAAATGGAATTCCACCTCCAAAACTCCCCGTATGTCCAAGGGTTGCTTTCAGACAGAAGCTGCAAGGACAGACACGTCTGCCTTGCCTTGGCCTCTGGTGGCTGCCTCTCATCTGCCTTCAAAACACTGGGGTTCTGTGGTTTCCTTCCTGTAGAAAAGAACCGACCTTCTTGTCCAGGTGCCCGTGGCCTCGAGCACATGATCACTACAGAGGGACAAAGGAGCTCTGTGCTCAGTGGAGTGGAGACTGAGGACAGTGGAGGAGAGTCCTGGGTGGGCTTGAAGGGTGGTTTCAGACATGGTGGATCCTTTCTACCTAGTAGAGACCAGCTGGCAAAAGAAAGAATTAATGCCAAGGGCAGCTGGGCAGGTCCAGGCTGGACACAAGGAGAAAGGAATTTCTCTCCCAGGGCAGTGCAGTGGTGCAACGTGTCCCCCAGAAGGAGGCTGGAGCAGCCCAAGGCTTTGTGTGCCAAGGCAGAGGCAGGCAGGACGCAGAGCCATCAGCAAAGGAAGGGGCCCATTGTTACACAGCAGGGCCGCAGAACCAAGGAGATCATTGTGACACTGCACAACCTCATGCAATCAAGGCGTCCGTGTTACGCTACTGAACCTCATGGAGCCAAGGGTCCATTGTGACCCTGCGGAGCCAAGGAGACTGTTGCTGACAGTACCAAAGTTCATGGAACCAAAAGTCCATTGTGACATTGTGGCGCCTCACGGAACCGTGGAGAGCATTATGACACTTTGTTACTATCTGATTTACACCCAGAAGGGCAAAGAAAAGGAAATCTCTGAGTATAAAAAGGAAAGAACTTTGAAGGTTCAAAATATTCCCAAAGACCAGATTAAAACCAAACGAGATTAAATGTTGGTGCCAAACAAATGGGTATCTCTTTATCTAATGGTAAGAGAGGCAAAGAGAAAGAAGGAGAAAAGTAGAGAAAAGTTAGAAAAGACAAGGTTACTCTAACAAGCACTGCATAAGTCACCACCACACTGTGCTACCTTTGTTGCTGCTGAGACAGGGTGGGGGAAGTGGAGAAGTTTTTGCCTTTTTTTTCCTGCTGTTTGAAGCCTCTTATCTGCCTCTTCTGAAGTCTAGAGCAGTTTGGCTGGAAAGCGGCGGCCCATCCTCCGAGATGCAGGCTCGATGCTTGCAGCTGAACCTGGCTCCGCCTGGGACGAAGGAGCAGGGCTAGGGGTTGCACAACTCCCTCGGGATTTCAGTCCAGGGGTGAAGGATTGGGGGGTGCTCCCCAGGCGGGCGGCGTCGGCTCCCGGAGGCCTCAGGGTGCCTCACGGCAGGCGATGGTGGTGGTGGGGGGAAAGGCAAAGGGCGGGGATTCTACCTTTTGCTTTTGCCTCCACATTTTGCACCAGTTTTGCCTTCCTTTTTATGGGCCTCAAGGCGGGCTATGCACGGCCCGTACGGCACGTAGTTTCCAGGCGTTCAAAAGTGATTATGATAAGCAGCCATCATGACGAAGCACTTTTGAAGCCTTTCAGGTGTTGAGCAGTGATAATGGCGAAGCGTTTTTTGGCGCCTTTCTCTTAGTATTAGGCTCTTGCACACTTCAGAAGCAAGGGGCCATTGTGACACAGCAGGGCCTTGTATAAGCAAGGGGTCATTGTAGCACGGCAGGGCCTCGTGGAATCAAGGGGATCGTAGTGACACTGTGGGGCTCCAGGAGGCCACGGGGCCATTCTGACTGTGTGGAAGCAAGGATACCGTTGTTACGCTACGGGGCATCATGGAACCAAGGAGGCCATTGTGAAGCAGCTGGGCAACCCGCTGAGACTATTATGACACTTCAAGGCCTTGTGACACTGAAGGGCCATTGTGGAACTGCAGGGCCTCGTGGAACCAGTGAGACCATTGTGACATCACAGGGCCTCATGGGAGCCAGGGGCCATTGTGACACAGCCAGGCCTGACAGAAGCAAGGGGCCATTGTGACACTGCAAGGTCTCACGGAAGCAAAGGGCCAGTGTGCCACAGCCAGGCCTTGTGGAACCAAGGGGCCATTGTGATCCTGGGGAGCCCAATAGAACCAAGGAGCCATTGTGACCCTGCAGCACCTTACGGAATCATGGAGACCCTTGTGACCCTCTGTGACCTCATGGAACCAGTGGGCCATTGTGTTATTCTGCAGCCCCATGGAAGCAAGGAAACCATTGTGACACAGCCAGGCCTCGTGGAAGCAAGGGGCCTTTGTGCCGCTGTAGAGCCAAGGAGACCACTGTGCTATTGCTGGGCCTCAGGGGAACAAAATGGTGATGCTGCAGGGCCCCAAGGCTGCAAAGAGCGTGGAACAGGTGTGGTTGGCTTGGCCTCCTGGGGGCCACCTGCCTGGTCCAGCTGAGCTTGGCATGTTGAGGGGTGCTTCTCCTCTGGCCCTGAAACGCTGGAGTTCCTTGCTTTCCTTTCTGTGCGAAAGCACTGTCCTTCTCCTCCAGGGACCCATGGCTGAAATTAGGATTCTACCTCCAAATTGGATTCTGTCCGAGGATTGTTCCCATGTGAAACCTGCCAGGACAGACAGCTCAGGCTGGCCTTGGCCTCTTAGGGGCCACCTCGCATCTGCCTTCAAAACACGCGGGGGCTGTGCTTCTCTTCCCATGGAATAAAACCATCTTTCAAGTCCAGCCATCCATGGCCAAAATTGGGAATCCACCTCTGAAATTCCATATCTCCAAGGAATAGCTCCCCGACAAAAGCTGCCAGGAATGTCCAGCTTCCCTTGGCTTCCTGAGGGCCAGCTCTCATCTGCCTTTGAAACACTGGGCCTCCTCACTTTGCTGCCAATGGAAAAGAACTGTCCTTCTGGGCCAGATGTCCATGGACAAAACTGGGATTTGGCCTCCCAAATTCCATCTAGCCAAGGATTGCTCCAAGACAAAAGCTGCCAAGACAAACAGGTCTGGCTGGCCTTGGCCTCCTTGAGGCACCACTAATCAGCCTTTGAAACACTGGGGCTCTGCCCTTTCCTTCCTGGGGAGAAGAAGTGTCATTCCCGTCCAGGCACCCACAGCTGAAATGGAATTCCACCTCCAAAACTCCCCGTATGTCCAAGGGTTGCTTTCAGACAGAAGCTGCAAGGACAGACACGTCTGCCTTGCCTTGGCCTCTGGTGGCTGCCTCTCATCTGCCTTCAAAACACTGGGGTTCTGTGGTTTCCTTCCTGTAGAAAAGAACCGACCTTCTTGTCCAGGTGCCCGTGGCCTCGAGCACATGATCACTACATAGGGACAAAGGAGCTCTGTGCTCAGTGGAGCGGAGACTGAGGACAGTGGAGGAGAGTCCTGGGTGGGCTTGAAGGGTGGTTTCAGACATGGTGGATCCTTTCTAGCTAGTAGAGACCAGCTGGCAAAAGAAAGAATTAATGCCAAGGGCAGCTGGGCAGGTCCAGGCTGGACACAAGGAGAAAGGAATTTCTCTCCCAGGGCAGTGCAGTGGTGCAACGTGTCCCCCAGAAGGAGGCTGGAGCAGCCCAAGGCTTTGTGTGCCAAGGCAGAGGCAGGCAGGACGCAGAGCCATCAGCAAAGGAAGGGGCCCATTGTTACACAGCAGGGCCGCAGAACCAAGGAGATCATTGTGACACTGCACAACCTCATGCAATCAAGGCGTCCGTGTTACGCTACTGAACCTCATGGAGCCAAGGGTCCATTGTGACCCTGCGGAGCCAAGGAGACTGTTGCTGACAGTACCAAAGTTCATGGAACCAAAAGTCCATTGTGACATTGTGGCGCCTCACGGAACCGTGGAGAGCATTATGACACTTTGTTACTATCTGATTTACACCCAGAAGGGCAAAGAAAAGGAAATCTCTGAGTATAAAAAGGAAAGAACTTTGAAGGTTCAAAATATTCCCAAAGACCAGATTAAAACCAAACGAGATTAAATGTTGGTGCCAAACAAATGGGTATCTCTTTATCTAATGGTAAGAGAGGCAAAGAGAAAGGAGAAAAGTAGAGAAAAGTTAGAAAAGACAAGGTTACTCTAACAAGCACTGGATAAGTCACCACCACACTGTGCTACCTTTGTTGCTGCTGAGACAGGGTGGGGGAAGTGGAGAAGTTTTTGCCTTTTTTTCCCTGCTGTTTGAAGCGTCTTATCTGCCTCTTCTGAAGTCTAGAGCAGTTTGGCTGGAAAGCGGCGGCCCATCCTCCGAGATGCAGGCTCGATGCTTGCAGCTGAACCTGGGTCCGCCTGGGACGAAGGAGCAGGGCTAAGGGTTGCACAACTCCCTCGGGATTTCAGTCCAGGGGTGAAGGATTGGGGGGTGCTCCCCAGGCGGGCGGCGTCGGCTCCCGGAGGCCTCAGGGTGCCTCACGGCAGGCGATGGTGGTGGTGGGGGGAAAGGCAAAGGGCGGGGATTCTACCTTTTGCTTTTGCCTCCACATTTTGCACCAGTTTTGCCTTCCTTTTTATGGGCCTCAAGGCGGGCTATGCACGGCCCGTACGGCACGTAGTTTCCAGGCGTTCAAAAGTGATTATGATAAGCAGCCATCGTGACGAAGCACTTTTGAAGCCTTTCAGGTGTTGAGCAGTGATAATGGCGAAGCGTTTTTTGGCGCCTTTCTCTTAGTATTAGGCTCTTGCACACTTCAGAAGCAAGGGGCCATTGTGACACAGCAGGGCCTTGTATAAGCAAGGGGTCATTGTAGCACGGCAGGGCCTCGTGGAATCAAGGGGATCGTAGTGACACTGTGGGGCTCCAGGAGGCCACGGGGCCATTCTGACTGTGTGGAAGCAAGGATACCGTTGTTACGCTACGGGGCATCATGGAACCTAGGAGGCCATTGTGAAGCAGCTGGGCAACCCGCTGAGACTATTATGACACTTCAAGGCCTTGTGACACTGAAGGGCCATGGTGGAACTGCAGGGCCTCGTGGAACCAGTGAGACCATTGTGACATCACAGGGCCTCATGGGAGCCAGGGGCCATTGTGACACAGCCAGGCCTGACAGAAGCAAGGGGCCATTGTGACACTGCAAGGTCTCACGGAAGCAAAGGGCCAGTGTGCCACAGCCAGGCCTTGTGGAACCAAGGGGCCATTGTGATCCTGGGGAGCCCAATAGAACCAAGGAGCCATTGTGACCCTGCAGCACCTTACGGAATCATGGAGACCCTTGTGACCCTCTGTGACCTCATGGAACCAGTGGGCCATTGTGTTATTCTGCAGCCCCATGGAAGCAAGGAAACCATTGTGACACAGCCAGGCCTCGTGGAAGCAAGGGGCCTTTGTGCCGCTGTAGAGCCAAGGAGACCACTGTGCTATTGCTGGGCCTCAGGGGAACAAAATGGTGATGCTGCAGGGCCCCAAGGCTGCAAAGAGCGTGGAACAGGTGTGGTTGGCTTGGCCTCCTGGGGGCCACCTGCCTGCTCCAGCTGAGCTTGGCATGTTGAGGGGTGCTTCTCCTCTGGCCCTGAAACGCTGGAGTTCCTTGCTTTCCTTTCTGTGCGAAAGCACTGTCCTTCTCCTCCAGGGACCCATGGCTGAAATTAGGATTCTACCTCCAAATTGGATTCTGTCCGAGGATTGTTCCCATGTGAAACCTGCCAGGACAGACAGCTCAGGCTGGCCTTGGCCTCTTAGGGGCCACCTCGCATCTGCCTTCAAAACACGCGGGGGCTGTGCTTCTCTTCCCATGGAAAAAACCATCTTTCAAGTCCAGCCATCCATGGCCAAAATTGGGAATCCACCTCTGAAATTCCATATCTCCAAGGAATAGCTCCCCGACAAAAGCTGCCAGGAATGTCCAGCTTCCCTTGGCTTCCTGAGGGCCAGCTCTCATCTGCCTTTGAAACACTGGGCCTCCTCACTTTGCTGCCAATGGAAAAGAACTGTCCTTCTGGGCCAGATGTCCACGGACAAAACTGGGATTTGGCCTCCCAAATTGCATCTAGCCAAGGATTGCTCCAAGACAAAAGCTGCCAAGACAAACAGGTCTGGCTGGCCTTGGCCTCCTTGAGGCACCACTAATCAGCCTTTGAAACACTGGGGCTCTGCCCTTTCCTTCCTGGGGAGAAGAAGTGTCATTCCCGTCCAGGCACCCACAGCTGAAATGGAATTCCACCTCCAAAACTCCCCGTATGTCCAAGGGTTGCTTTCAGACAGAAGCTGCAAGGACAGACACGTCTGCCTTGCCTTGGCCTCTGGTGGCTGCCTCTCATCTGCCTTCAAAACACTGGGGTTCTGTGGTTTCCTTCCTGTAGAAAAGAACCGACCTTCTTGTCCAGGTGCCCGTGGCCTCGAGCACATGATCACTACAGAGGGACAAAGGAGCTCTGTGCTCAGTGGAGTGGAGACTGAGGACAGTGGAGGAGAGTCCTGGGTGGGCTTGAAGGGTGGTTTCAGACATGGTGGATCCTTTCTAGCTAGTAGAGACCAGCTGGCAAAAGAAAGAATTAATGCCAAGGGCAGCTGGGCAGGTCCAGGCTGGACACAAGGAGAAAGGAATTTCTCTCCCAGGGCAGTGCAGTGGTGCAACGTGTCCCCCAGAAGGAGGCTGGAGCAGCCCAAGGCTTTGTGTGCCAAGGCAGAGGCAGGCAGGACGCAGAGCCATCAGCAAAGGAAGGGGCCCATTGTTACACAGCAGGGCCGCAGAACCAAGGAGATCATTGTGACACTGCACAACCTCATGCAATCAAGGCGTCCGTGTTACGCTACTGAACCTCATGGAGCCAAGGGTCCATTGTGACCCTGCGGAGCCAAGGAGACTGTTGCTGACAGTACCAAAGTTCATGGAACCAAAAGTCCATTGTGACATTGTGGCGCCTCACGGAACCGTGGAGAGCATTATGACACTTTGTTACTATCTGATTTACACCCAGAAGGGCAAAGAAAAGGAAATCTCTGAGTATAAAAAGGAAAGAACTTTGAAGGTTCAAAATATTCCCAAAGACCAGATTAAAACCGAACGAGATTAAATGTTGGTGCCAAACAAATGGGTATCTCTTTATCTAATGGTAAGAGAGGCAAAGAGAAAGGAGAAAAGTAGAGAAAAGTTAGAAAAGACAAGGTTACTCTAACAAGCACTGGATAAGTCACCACCACACTGTGCTACCTTTGTTGCTGCTGAGACAGGGTGGGGGAAGTGGAGAAGTTTTTGCCTTTTTTTTCCTGCTGTTTGAAGCCTCTTATCTGCCTCTTCTGAAGTCTAGAGCAGTTTGGCTGGAAAGCGGCGGCCCATCCTCCGAGATGCAGGCTCGATGCTTGCAGCTGAACCTGGCTCCGCCTGGGACGAAGGAGCAGGGCTAGGGGTTGCACAACTCCCTCGGGATTTCAGTCCAGGGGTGAAGGATTGGGGGGTGCTCCCCAGGCGGGCGGCGTCGGCTCCCGGAGGCCTCAGGGTGCCTCACGGCAGGCGATGGTGGTGGTGGGGGGAAAGGCAAAGGGCGGGGATTCTACCTTTTGCTTTTGCCTCCACATTTTGCACCAGTTTTGCCTTCCTTTTTATGGGCCTCAAGGCGGGCTATGCACGGCCCGTACGGCACGTAGTTTCCAGGCGTTCAAAAGTGATTATGATAAGCAGCCATCGTGACGAAGCACTTTTGAAGCCTTTCAGGTGTTGAGCAGTGATAATGGCGAAGCGTTTTTTGGCGCCTTTCTCTTAGTATTAGGCTCTTGCACACTTCAGAAGCAAGGGGCCATTGTGACACAGCAGGGCCTTGTATAAGCAAGGGGTCATTGTAGCACGGCAGGGCCTCGTGGAATCAAGGGGATCGTAGTGACACTGTGGGGCTCCAGGAGGCCACGGGGCCATTCTGACTGTGTGGAAGCAAGGATACCGTTGTTACGCTACGGGGCATCATGGAACCTAGGAGGCCATTGTGAAGCAGCTGGGCAACCCGCTGAGACTATTATGACACTTCAAGGCCTTGTGACACTGAAGGGCCATGGTGGAACTGCAGGGCCTCGTGGAACCAGTGAGACCATTGTGACATCACAGGGCCTCATGGGAGCCAGGGGCCATTGTGACACAGCCAGGCCTGACAGAAGCAAGGGGCCATTGTGACACTGCAAGGTCTCACGGAAGCAAAGGGCCAGTGTGCCACAGCCAGGCCTTGTGGAACCAAGGGGCCATTGTGATCCTGGGGAGCCCAATAGAACCAAGGAGCCATTGTGACCCTGCAGCACCTTACGGAATCATGGAGACCCTTGTGACCCTCTGTGACCTCATGGAACCAGTGGGCCATTGTGTTATTCTGCAGCCCCATGGAAGCAAGGAAACCATTGTGACACAGCCAGGCCTCGTGGAAGCAAGGGGCCTTTGTGCCGCTGTAGAGCCAAGGAGACCACTGTGCTATTGCTGGGCCTCAGGGGAACAAAATGGTGATGCTGCAGGGCCCCAAGGCTGCAAAGAGCGTGGAACAGGTGTGGTTGGCTTGGCCTCCTGGGGGCCACCTGCCTGGTCCAGCTGAGCTTGGCATGTTGAGGGGTGCTTCTCCTCTGGCCCTGAAACGCTGGAGTTCCTTGCTTTCCTTTCTGTGCGAAAGCACTGTCCTTCTCCTCCAGGGACCCATGGCTGAAATTAGGATTCTACCTCCAAATTGGATTCTGTCCGAGGATTGTTCCCATGTGAAACCTGCCAGGACAGACAGCTCAGGCTGGCCTTGGCCTCTTAGGGGCCACCTCGCATCTGCCTTCAAAACACGCGGGGGCTGTGCTTCTCTTCCCATGGAAAAAACCATCTTTCAAGTCCAGCCATCCATGGCCAAAATTGGGAATCCACCTCTGAAATTCCATATCTCCAAGGAATAGCTCCCCGACAAAAGCTGCCAGGAATGTCCAGCTTCCCTTGGCTTCCTGAGGGCCAGCTCTCATCTGCCTTTGAAACACTGGGCCTCCTCACTTTGCTGCCAATGGAAAAGAACTGTCCTTCTGGGCCAGATGTCCACGGACAAAACTGGGATTTGGCCTCCCAAATTGCATCTAGCCAAGGATTGCTCCAAGACAAAAGCTGCCAAGACAAACAGGTCTGGCTGGCCTTGGCCTCCTTGAGGCACCACTAATCAGCCTTTGAAACACTGGGGCTCTGCCCTTTCCTTCCTGGGGAGAAGAAGTGTCATTCCCGTCCAGGCACCCACAGCTGAAATGGAATTCCACCTCCAAAACTCCCCGTATGTCCAAGGGTTGCTTTCAGACAGAAGCTGCAAGGACAGACACGTCTGCCTTGCCTTGGCCTCTGGTGGCTGCCTCTCATCTGCCTTCAAAACACTGGGGTTCTGTGGTTTCCTTCCTGTAGAAAAGAACCGACCTTCTTGTCCAGGTGCCCGTGGCCTCGAGCACATGATCACTACAGAGGGACAAAGGAGCTCTGTGCTCAGTGGAGTGGAGACTGAGGACAGTGGAGGAGAGTCCTGGGTGGGCTTGAAGGGTGGTTTCAGACATGGTGGATCCTTTCTAGCTAGTAGAGACCAGCTGGCAAAAGAAAGAATTAATGCCAAGGGCAGCTGGGCAGGTCCAGGCTGGACACAAGGAGAAAGGAATTTCTCTCCCAGGGCAGTGCAGTGGTGCAACGTGTCCCCCAGAAGGAGGCTGGAGCAGCCCAAGGCTTTGTGTGCCAAGGCAGAGGCAGGCAGGACGCAGAGCCATCAGCAAAGGAAGGGGCCCATTGTTACACAGCAGGGCCGCAGAACCAAGGAGATCATTGTGACACTGCACAACCTCATGCAATCAAGGCGTCCGTGTTACGCTACTGAACCTCATGGAGCCAAGGGTCCATTGTGACCCTGCGGAGCCAAGGAGACTGTTGCTGACAGTACCAAAGTTCATGGAACCAAAAGTCCATTGTGACATTGTGGCGCCTCACGGAACCGTGGAGAGCATTATGACACTTTGTTACTATCTGATTTACACCCAGAAGGGCAAAGAAAAGGAAATCTCTGAGTATAAAAAGGAAAGAACTTTGAAGGTTCAAAATATTCCCAAAGACCAGATTAAAACCAAACGAGATTAAATGTTGGTGCCAAACAAATGGGTATCTCTTTATCTAATGGTAAGAGAGGCAAAGAGAAAGAAGGAGAAAAGTAGAGAAAAGTTAGAAAAGACAAGGTTACTCTAACAAGCACTGGATAAGTCACCACCACACTGTGCTACCTTTGTTGCTGCTGAGACAGGGTGGGGGAAGTGGAGAAGTTTTTGCCTTTTTTTTCCTGCTGTTTGAAGCCTCTTATCTGCCTCTTCTGAAGTCTAGAGCAGTTTGGCTGGAAAGCGGCGGCCCATCCTCCGAGATGCAGGCTCGATGCTTGCAGCTGAACCTGGCTCCGCCTGGGACGAAGGAGCAGGGCTAGGGGTTGCACAACTCCCTCGGGATTTCAGTCCAGGGGTGAAGGATTGGGGGGTGCTCCCCAGGCGGGCGGCGTCGGCTCCCGGAGGCCTCAGGGTGCCTCACGGCAGGCGATGGTGGTGGTGGGGGGAAAGGCAAAGGGCGGGGATTCTACCTTTTGCTTTTGCCTCCACATTTTGCACCAGTTTTGCCTTCCTTTTTATGGGCCTCAAGGCGGGCTATGCACGGCCCGTACGGCACGTAGTTTCCAGGCGTTCAAAAGTGATTATGATAAGCAGCCATCATGACGAAGCACTTTTGAAGCCTTTCAGGTGTTGAGCAGTGATAATGGCGAAGTGTTTTTTGGCGCCTTTCTCTTAGTATTAGGCTCTTGCACACTTCAGAAGCAAGGGGCCATTGTGACACAGCAGGGCCTTGTATAAGCAAGGGGTCATTGTAGCACGGCAGGGCCTCGTGGAATCAAGGGGATCGTAGTGACACTGTGGGGCTCCAGGAGGCCACGGGGCCATTCTGACTGTGTGGAAGCAAGGATACCGTTGTTACGCTACGGGGCATCATGGAACCAAGGAGGCCATTGTGAAGCAGCTGGGCAACCCGCTGAGACTATTATGACACTTCAAGGCCTTGTGACACTGAAGGGCCATGGTGGAACTGCAGGGCCTCGTGGAACCAGTGAGACCATTGTGACATCACAGGGCCTCATGGGAGCCAGGGGCCATTGTGACACAGCCAGGCCTGACAGAAGCAAGGGGCCATTGTGACACTGCAAGGTCTCACGGAAGCAAAGGGCCAGTGTGCCACAGCCAGGCCTTGTGGAACCAAGGGGCCATTGTGATCCTGGGGAGCCCAATAGAACCAAGGAGCCATTGTGACCCTGCAGCACCTTACGGAATCATGGAGACCCTTGTGACCCTCTGTGACCTCATGGAACCAGTGGGCCATTGTGTTATTCTGCAGCCCCATGGAAGCAAGGAAACCATTGTGACACAGCCAGGCCTCGTGGAAGCAAGGGGCCTTTGTGCCGCTGTAGAGCCAAGGAGACCACTGTGCTATTGCTGGGCCTCAGGGGAACAAAATGGTGATGCTGCAGGGCCCCAAGGCTGCAAAGAGCGTGGAACAGGTGTGGTTGGCTTGGCCTCCTGGGGGCCACCTGCCTGGTCCAGCTGAGCTTGGCATGTTGAGGGGTGCTTCTCCTCTGGCCCTGAAACGCTGGAGTTCCTTGCTTTCCTTTCTGTGCGAAAGCACTGTCCTTCTCCTCCAGGGACCCATGGCTGAAATTAGGATTCTACCTCCAAATTGGATTCTGTCCGAGGATTGTTCCCATGTGAAACCTGCCAGGACAGACAGCTCAGGCTGGCCTTGGCCTCTTAGGGGCCACCTCGCATCTGCCTTCAAAACACGCGGGGGCTGTGCTTCTCTTCCCATGGAAAAAACCATCTTTCAAGTCCAGCCATCCATGGCCAAAATTGGGAATCCACCTCTGAAATTCCATATCTCCAAGGAATAGCTCCCCGACAAAAGCTGCCAGGAATGTCCAGCTTCCCTTGGCTTCCTGAGGGCCAGCTCTCATCTGCCTTTGAAACACTGGGCCTCCTCACTTTGCTGCCAATGGAAAAGAACTGTCCTTCTGGGCCAGATGTCCACGGACAAAACTGGGATTTGGCCTCCCAAATTGCATCTAGCCAAGGATTGCTCCAAGACAAAAGCTGCCAAGACAAACAGGTCTGGCTGGCCTTGGCCTCCTTGAGGCACCACTAATCAGCCTTTGAAACACTGGGGCTCTGCCCTTTCCTTCCTGGGGAGAAGAAGTGTCATTCCCGTCCAGGCACCCACAGCTGAAATGGAATTCCACCTCCAAAACTCCCCGTATGTCCAAGGGTTGCTTTCAGACAGAAGCTGCAAGGACAGACACGTCTGCCTTGCCTTGGCCTCTGGTGGCTGCCTCTCATCTGCCTTCAAAACACTGGGGTTCTGTGGTTTCCTTCCTGTAGAAAAGAACCGACCTTCTTGTCCAGGTGCCCGTGGCCTCGAGCACATGATCACTACAGAGGGACAAAGGAGCTCTGTGCTCAGTGGAGTGGAGACTGAGGACAGTGGAGGAGAGTCCTGGGTGGGCTTGAAGGGTGGTTTCAGACATGGTGGATCCTTTCTAGCTAGTAGAGACCAGCTGGCAAAAGAAAGAATTAATGCCAAGGGCAGCTGGGCAGGTCCAGGCTGGACACAAGGAGAAAGGAATTTCTCTCCCAGGGCAGTGCAGTGGTGCAACGTGTCCCCCAGAAGGAGGCTGGAGCAGCCCAAGGCTTTGTGTGCCAAGGCAGAGGCAGGCAGGACGCAGAGCCATCAGCAAAGGAAGGGGCCCATTGTTACACAGCAGGGCCGCAGAACCAAGGAGATCATTGTGACACTGCACAACCTCATGCAATCAAGGCGTCCGTGTTACGCTACTGAACCTCATGGAGCCAAGGGTCCATTGTGACCCTGCGGAGCCAAGGAGACTGTTGCTGACAGTACCAAAGTTCATGGAACCAAAAGTCCATTGTGACATTGTGGCGCCTCACGGAACCGTGGAGAGCATTATGACACTTTGTTACTATCTGATTTACACCCAGAAGGGCAAAGAAAAGGAAATCTCTGAGTATAAAAAGGAAAGAACTTTGAAGGTTCAAAATATTCCCAAAGACCAGATTAAAACCAAACGAGATTAAATGTTGGTGCCAAACAAATGGGTATCTCTTTATCTAATGGTAAGAGAGGCAAAGAGAAAGAAGGAGAAAAGTAGAGAAAAGTTAGAAAAGACAAGGTTACTCTAACAAGCACTGGATAAGTCACCACCACACTGTGCTACCTTTGTTGCTGCTGAGACAGGGTGGGGGAAGTGGAGAAGTTTTTGCCTTTTTTTTCCTGCTGTTTGAAGCCTCTTATCTGCCTCTTCTGAAGTCTAGAGCAGTTTGGCTGGAAAGCGGCGGCCCATCCTCCGAGATGCAGGCTCGATGCTTGCAGCTGAACCTGGCTCCGCCTGGGACGAAGGAGCAGGGCTAGGGGTTGCACAACTCCCTCGGGATTTCAGTCCAGGGGTGAAGGATTGGGGGGTGCTCCCCAGGCGGGCGGCGTCGGCTCCCGGAGGCCTCAGGGTGCCTCACGGCAGGCGATGGTGGTGGTGGGGGGAAAGGCAAAGGGCGGGGATTCTACCTTTTGCTTTTGCCTCCACATTTTGCACCAGTTTTGCCTTCCTTTTTATGGGCCTCAAGGCGGGCTATGCACGGCCCGTACAGCACGTAGTTTCCAGGCGTTCAAAAGTGATTATGATAAGCAGCCATCATGACGAAGCACTTTTGAAGCCTTTCAGGTGTTGAGCAGTGATAATGGCGAAGTGTTTTTTGGCGCCTTTCTCTTAGTATTAGGCTCTTGCACACTTCAGAAGCAAGGGGCCATTGTGACACAGCAGGGCCTTGTATAAGCAAGGGGTCATTGTAGCACGGCAGGGCCTCGTGGAATCAAGGGGATCGTAGTGACACTGTGGGGCTCCAGGAGGCCACGGGGCCATTCTGACTGTGTGGAAGCAAGGATACCGTTGTTACGCTACGGGGCATCATGGAACCAAGGAGGCCATTGTGAAGCAGCTGGGCAACCCGCTGAGACTATTATGACACTTCAAGGCCTTGTGACACTGAAGGGCCATGGTGGAACTGCAGGGCCTCGTGGAACCAGTGAGACCATTGTGACATCACAGGGCCTCATGGGAGCCAGGGGCCATTGTGACACAGCCAGGCCTGACAGAAGCAAGGGGCCATTGTGACACTGCAAGGTCTCACGGAAGCAAAGGGCCAGTGTGCCACAGCCAGGCCTTGTGGAACCAAGGGGCCATTGTGATCCTGGGGAGCCCAATAGAACCAAGGAGCCATTGTGACCCTGCAGCACCTTACGGAATCATGGAGACCCTTGTGACCCTCTGTGACCTCATGGAACCAGTGGGCCATTGTGTTATTCTGCAGCCCCATGGAACCAAGGAAACCATTGTGACACAGCCAGGCCTCGTGGAAGCAAGGGGCCTTTGTGCCGCTGTAGAGCCAAGGAGACCACTGTGCTATTGCTGGGCCTCAGGGGAACAAAATGGTGATGCTGCAGGGCCCCAAGGCTGCAAAGAGCGTGGAACAGGTGTGGTTGGCTTGGCCTCCTGGGGGCCACCTGCCTGGTCCAGCTGAGCTTGGCATGTTGAGGGGTGCTTCTCCTCTGGCCCTGAAACGCTGGAGTTCCTTGCTTTCCTTTCTGTGCGAAAGCACTGTCCTTCTCCTCCAGGGACCCATGGCTGAAATTAGGATTCTACCTCCAAATTGGATTCTGTCCGAGGATTGTTCCCATGTGAAACCTGCCAGGACAGACAGCTCAGGCTGGCCTTGGCCTCTTAGGGGCCACCTCGCATCTGCCTTCAAAACACGCGGGGGCTGTGCTTCTCTTCCCATGGAAAAAACCATCTTTCAAGTCCAGCCATCCATGGCCAAAATTGGGAATCCACCTCTGAAATTCCATATCTCCAAGGAATAGCTCCCCGACAAAAGCTGCCAGGAATGTCCAGCTTCCCTTGGCTTCCTGAGGGCCAGCTCTCATCTGCCTTTGAAACACTGGGCCTCCTCACTTTGCTGCCAATGGAAAAGAACTGTCCTTCTGGGCCAGATGTCCACGGACAAAACTGGGATTTGGCCTCCCAAATTGCATCTAGCCAAGGATTGCTCCAAGACAAAAGCTGCCAAGACAAACAGGTCTGGCTGGCCTTGGCCTCCTTGAGGCACCACTAATCAGCCTTTGAAACACTGGGGCTCTGCCCTTTCCTTCCTGGGGAGAAGAAGTGTCATTCCCGTCCAGGCACCCACAGCTGAAATGGAATTCCACCTCCAAAACTCCCCGTATGTCCAAGGGTTGCTTTCAGACAGAAGCTGCAAGGACAGACACGTCTGCCTTGCCTTGGCCTCTGGTGGCTGCCTCTCATCTGCCTTCAAAACACTGGGGTTCTGTGGTTTCCTTCCTGTAGAAAAGAACCGACCTTCTTGTCCAGGTGCCCGTGGCCTCAAGCACATGATCACTACAGAGGGACAAAGGAGCTCTGTGCTCAGTGGAGTGGAGACTGAGGACAGTGGAGGAGAGTCCTGGGTGGGCTTGAAGGGTGGTTTCAGACATGGTGGATCCTTTCTAGCTAGTAGAGACCAGCTGGCAAAAGAAAGAATTAATGCCAAGGGCAGCTGGGCAGGTCCAGGCTGGACACAAGGAGAAAGGAATTTCTCTCCCAGGGCAGTGCAGTGGTGCAACGTGTCCCCCAGAAGGAGGCTGGAGCAGCCCAAGGCTTTGTGTGCCAAGGCAGAGGCAGGCAGGACGCAGAGCCATCAGCAAAGGAAGGGGCCCATTGTTACACAGCAGGGCCGCAGAACCAAGGAGATCATTGTGACACTGCACAACCTCATGCAATCAAGGCGTCCGTGTTACGCTACTGAACCTCATGGAGCCAAGGGTCCATTGTGACCCTGCGGAGCCAAGGAGACTGTTGCTGACAGTACCAAAGTTCATGGAACCAAAAGTCCATTGTGACATTGTGGCGCCTCACGGAACCGTGGAGAGCATTATGACACTTTGTTACTATCTGATTTACACCCAGAAGGGCAAAGAAAAGGAAATCTCTGAGTATAAAAAGGAAAGAACTTTGAAGGTTCAAAATATTCCCAAAGACCAGATTAAAACCAAACGAGATTAAATGTTGGTGCCAAACAAATGGGTATCTCTTTATCTAATGGTAAGAGAGGCAAAGAGAAAGAAGGAGAAAAGTAGAGAAAAGTTAGAAAAGACAAGGTTACTCTAACAAGCACTGGATAAGTCACCACCACACTGTGCTACCTTTGTTGCTGCTGAGACAGGGTGTGGGAAGTGGAGAAGTTTTTGCCTTTTTTTTCCTGCTGTTTGAAGCCTCTTATCTGCCTCTTCTGAAGTCTAGAGCAGTTTGGCTGGAAAGCGGCGGCCCATCCTCCTAGATGCAGGCTCGATGCTTGCAGCTGAACCTGGCTCCGCCTGGGACGAAGGAGCAGGGCTAGGGGTTGCACAACTCCCTCGGGATTTCAGTCCAGGGGTGAAGGATTGGGGGGTGCTCCCCAGGCGGGCGGCGTCGGCTCCCGGAGGCCTCAGGGTGCCTCACGGCAGGCGATGGTGGTGGTGGGGGGAAAGGCAAAGGGCGGGGATTCTACCTTTTGCTTTTGCCTCCACATTTTGCACCAGTTTTGCCTTCCTTTTTATGGGCCTCAAGGCGGGCTATGCACGGCCCGTACGGCACGTAGTTTCCAGGCGTTCAAAAGTGATTATGATAAGCAGCCATCGTGACGAAGCACTTTTGAAGCCTTTCAGGTGTTGAGCAGTGATAATGGCGAAGTGTTTTTTGGCGCCTTTCTCTTAGTATTAGGCTCTTGCACACTTCAGAAGCAAGGGGCCATTGTGACACAGCAGGGCCTTGTATAAGCAAGGGGTCATTGTAGCACGGCAGGGCCTCGTGGAATCAAGGGGATCGTAGTGACACTGTGGGGCTCCAGGAGGCCACGGGGCCATTCTGACTGTGTGCAAGCAAGGATACCGTTGTTACGCTACGGGGCATCATGGAACCAAGGAGGCCATTGTGAAGCAGCTGGGCAACCCGCTGAGACTATTATGACACTTCAAGGCCTTGTGACACTGAAGGGCCATGGTGGAACTGCAGGGCCTCGTGGAACCAGTGAGACCATTGTGACATCACAGGGCCTCATGGGAGCCAGGGGCCATTGTGACACAGCCAGGCCTGACAGAAGCAAGGGGCCATTGTGACACTGCAAGGTCTCACGGAAGCAAAGGGCCAGTGTGCCACAGCCAGGCCTTGTGGAACCAAGGGGCCATTGTGATCCTGGGGAGCCCAATAGAACCAAGGAGCCATTGTGACCCTGCAGCACCTTACGGAATCATGGAGACCCTTGTGACCCTCTGTGACCTCATGGAACCAGTGGGCCATTGTGTTATTCTGCAGCCCCATGGAACCAAGGAAACCATTGTGACACAGCCAGGCCTCGTGGAAGCAAGGGGCCTTTGTGCCGCTGTAGAGCCAAGGAGACCACTGTGCTATTGCTGGGCCTCAGGGGAACAAAATGGTGATGCTGCAGGGCCCCAAGGCTGCAAAGAGCGTGGAACAGGTGTGGTTGGCTTGGCCTCCTGGGGGCCACCTGCCTGGTCCAGCTGAGCTTGGCATGTTGAGGGGTGCTTCTCCTCTGGCCCTGAAACGCTGGAGTTCCTTGCTTTCCTTTCTGTGCGAAAGCACTGTCCTTCTCCTCCAGGGACCCATGGCTGAAATTAGGATTCTACCTCCAAATTGGATTCTGTCCGAGGATTGTTCCCATGTGAAACCTGCCAGGACAGACAGCTCAGGCTGGCCTTGGCCTCTTAGGGGCCACCTCGCATCTGCCTTCAAAACACGCGGGGGCTGTGCTTCTCTTCCCATGGAAAAAACCATCTTTCAAGTCCAGCCATCCATGGCCAAAATTGGGAATCCACCTCTGAAATTCCATATCTCCAAGGAATAGCTCCCCGACAAAAGCTGCCAGGAATGTCCAGCTTCCCTTGGCTTCCTGAGGGCCAGCTCTCATCTGCCTTTGAAACACTGGGCCTCCTCACTTTGCTGCCAATGGAAAAGAACTGTCCTTCTGGGCCAGATGTCCACGGACAAAACTGGGATTTGGCCTCCCAAATTGCATCTAGCCAAGGATTGCTCCAAGACAAAAGCTGCCAAGACAAACAGGTCTGGCTGGCCTTGGCCTCCTTGAGGCACCACTAATCAGCCTTTGAAACACTGGGGCTCTGCCCTTTCCTTCCTGGGGAGAAGAAGTGTCATTCCCGTCCAGGCACCCACAGCTGAAATGGAATTCCACCTCCAAAACTCCCCGTATGTCCAAGGGTTGCTTTCAGACAGAAGCTGCAAGGACAGACACGTCTGCCTTGCCTTGGCCTCTGGTGGCTGCCTCTCATCTGCCTTCAAAACACTGGGGTTCTGTGGTTTCCTTCCTGTAGAAAAGAACCGACCTTCTTGTCCAGGTGCCCGTGGCCTCGAGCACATGATCACTACAGAGGGACAAAGGAGCTCTGTGCTCAGTGGAGTGGAGACTGAGGACAGTGGAGGAGAGTCCTGGGTGGGCTTGAAGGGTGGTTTCAGACATGGTGGATCCTTTCTAGCTAGTAGAGACCAGCTGGCAAAAGAAAGAATTAATGCCAAGGGCAGCTGGGCAGGTCCAGGCTGGACACAAGGAGAAAGGAATTTCTCTCCCAGGGCAGTGCAGTGGTGCAACGTGTCCCCCAGAAGGAGGCTGGAGCAGCCCAAGGCTTTGTGTGCCAAGGCAGAGGCAGGCAGGACGCAGAGCCATCAGCAAAGGAAGGGGCCCATTGTTACACAGCAGGGCCGCAGAACCAAGGAGATCATTGTGACACTGCACAACCTCATGCAATCAAGGCGTCCGTGTTACGCTACTGAACCTCATGGAGCCAAGGGTCCATTGTGACCCTGCGGAGCCAAGGAGACTGTTGCTGACAGTACCAAAGTTCATGGAACCAAAAGTCCATTGTGACATTGTGGCGCCTCACGGAACCGTGGAGAGCATTATGACACTTTGTTACTATCTGATTTACACCCAGAAGGGCAAAGAAAAGGAAATCTCTGAGTATAAAAAGGAAAGAACTTTGAAGGTTCAAAATATTCCCAAAGACCAGATTAAAACCAAACGAGATTAAATGTTGGTGCCAAACAAATGGGTATCTCTTTATCTAATGGTAAGAGAGGCAAAGAGAAAGAAGGAGAAAAGTAGAGAAAAGTTAGAAAAGACAAGGTTACTCTAACAAGCACTGCATAAGTCACCACCACACTGTGCTACCTTTGTTGCTGCTGAGACAGGGTGGGGGAAGTGGAGAAGTTTTTGCCTTTTTTTTCCTGCTGTTTGAAGCCTCTTATCTGCCTCTTCTGAAGTCTAGAGCAGTTTGGCTGGAAAGCGGCGGCCCATCCTCCGAGATGCAGGCTCGATGCTTGCAGCTGAACCTGGCTCCGCCTGGGACGAAGGAGCAGGGCTAGGGGTTGCACAACTCCCTCGGGATTTCAGTCCAGGGGTGAAGGATTGGGGGGTGCTCCCCAGGCGGGCGGCGTCGGCTCCCGGAGGCCTCAGGGTGCCTCACGGCAGGCGATGGTGGTGGTGGGGGGAAAGGCAAAGGGCGGGGATTCTACCTTTTGCTTTTGCCTCCACATTTTGCACCAGTTTTGCCTTCCTTTTTATGGGCCTCAAGGCGGGCTATGCACGGCCCGTACGGCACGTAGTTTCCAGGCGTTCAAAAGTGATTATGATAAGCAGCCATCATGACGAAGCACTTTTGAAGCCTTTCAGGTGTTGAGCAGTGATAATGGCGAAGCGTTTTTTGGCGCCTTTCTCTTAGTATTAGGCTCTTGCACACTTCAGAAGCAAGGGGCCATTGTGACACAGCAGGGCCTTGTATAAGCAAGGGGTCATTGTAGCACGGCAGGGCCTCGTGGAATCAAGGGGATCGTAGTGACACTGTGGGGCTCCAGGAGGCCACGGGGCCATTCTGACTGTGTGGAAGCAAGGATACCGTTGTTACGCTACGGGGCATCATGGAACCAAGGAGGCCATTGTGAAGCAGCTGGGCAACCCGCTGAGACTATTATGACACTTCAAGGCCTTGTGACACTGAAGGGCCATTGTGGAACTGCAGGGCCTCGTGGAACCAGTGAGACCATTGTGACATCACAGGGCCTCATGGGAGCCAGGGGCCATTGTGACACAGCCAGGCCTGACAGAAGCAAGGGGCCATTGTGACACTGCAAGGTCTCACGGAAGCAAAGGGCCAGTGTGCCACAGCCAGGCCTTGTGGAACCAAGGGGCCATTGTGATCCTGGGGAGCCCAATAGAACCAAGGAGCCATTGTGACCCTGCAGCACCTTACGGAATCATGGAGACCCTTGTGACCCTCTGTGACCTCATGGAACCAGTGGGCCATTGTGTTATTCTGCAGCCCCATGGAAGCAAGGAAACCATTGTGACACAGCCAGGCCTCGTGGAAGCAAGGGGCCTTTGTGCCGCTGTAGAGCCAAGGAGACCACTGTGCTATTGCTGGGCCTCAGGGGAACAAAATGGTGATGCTGCAGGGCCCCAAGGCTGCAAAGAGCGTGGAACAGGTGTGGTTGGCTTGGCCTCCTGGGGGCCACCTGCCTGGTCCAGCTGAGCTTGGCATGTTGAGGGGTGCTTCTCCTCTGGCCCTGAAACGCTGGAGTTCCTTGCTTTCCTTTCTGTGCGAAAGCACTGTCCTTCTCCTCCAGGGACCCATGGCTGAAATTAGGATTCTACCTCCAAATTGGATTCTGTCCGAGGATTGTTCCCATGTGAAACCTGCCAGGACAGACAGCTCAGGCTGGCCTTGGCCTCTTAGGGGCCACCTCGCATCTGCCTTCAAAACACGCGGGGGCTGTGCTTCTCTTCCCATGGAATAAAACCATCTTTCAAGTCCAGCCATCCATGGCCAAAATTGGGAATCCACCTCTGAAATTCCATATCTCCAAGGAATAGCTCCCCGACAAAAGCTGCCAGGAATGTCCAGCTTCCCTTGGCTTCCTGAGGGCCAGCTCTCATCTGCCTTTGAAACACTGGGCCTCCTCACTTTGCTGCCAATGGAAAAGAACTGTCCTTCTGGGCCAGATGTCCATGGACAAAACTGGGATTTGGCCTCCCAAATTCCATCTAGCCAAGGATTGCTCCAAGACAAAAGCTGCCAAGACAAACAGGTCTGGCTGGCCTTGGCCTCCTTGAGGCACCACTAATCAGCCTTTGAAACACTGGGGCTCTGCCCTTTCCTTCCTGGGGAGAAGAAGTGTCATTCCCGTCCAGGCACCCACAGCTGAAATGGAATTCCACCTCCAAAACTCCCCGTATGTCCAAGGGTTGCTTTCAGACAGAAGCTGCAAGGACAGACACGTCTGCCTTGCCTTGGCCTCTGGTGGCTGCCTCTCATCTGCCTTCAAAACACTGGGGTTCTGTGGTTTCCTTCCTGTAGAAAAGAACCGACCTTCTTGTCCAGGTGCCCGTGGCCTCGAGCACATGATCACTACATAGGGACAAAGGAGCTCTGTGCTCAGTGGAGCGGAGACTGAGGACAGTGGAGGAGAGTCCTGGGTGGGCTTGAAGGGTGGTTTCAGACATGGTGGATCCTTTCTAGCTAGTAGAGACCAGCTGGCAAAAGAAAGAATTAATGCCAAGGGCAGCTGGGCAGGTCCAGGCTGGACACAAGGAGAAAGGAATTTCTCTCCCAGGGCAGTGCAGTGGTGCAACGTGTCCCCCAGAAGGAGGCTGGAGCAGCCCAAGGCTTTGTGTGCCAAGGCAGAGGCAGGCAGGACGCAGAGCCATCAGCAAAGGAAGGGGCCCATTGTTACACAGCAGGGCCGCAGAACCAAGGAGATCATTGTGACACTGCACAACCTCATGCAATCAAGGCGTCCGTGTTACGCTACTGAACCTCATGGAGCCAAGGGTCCATTGTGACCCTGCGGAGCCAAGGAGACTGTTGCTGACAGTACCAAAGTTCATGGAACCAAAAGTCCATTGTGACATTGTGGCGCCTCACGGAACCGTGGAGAGCATTATGACACTTTGTTACTATCTGATTTACACCCAGAAGGGCAAAGAAAAGGAAATCTCTGAGTATAAAAAGGAAAGAACTTTGAAGGTTCAAAATATTCCCAAAGACCAGATTAAAACCAAACGAGATTAAATGTTGGTGCCAAACAAATGGGTATCTCTTTATCTAATGGTAAGAGAGGCAAAGAGAAAGGAGAAAAGTAGAGAAAAGTTAGAAAAGACAAGGTTACTCTAACAAGCACTGGATAAGTCACCACCACACTGTGCTACCTTTGTTGCTGCTGAGACAGGGTGGGGGAAGTGGAGAAGTTTTTGCCTTTTTTTCCCTGCTGTTTGAAGCGTCTTATCTGCCTCTTCTGAAGTCTAGAGCAGTTTGGCTGGAAAGCGGCGGCCCATCCTCCGAGATGCAGGCTCGATGCTTGCAGCTGAACCTGGGTCCGCCTGGGACGAAGGAGCAGGGCTAAGGGTTGCACAACTCCCTCGGGATTTCAGTCCAGGGGTGAAGGATTGGGGGGTGCTCCCCAGGCGGGCGGCGTCGGCTCCCGGAGGCCTCAGGGTGCCTCACGGCAGGCGATGGTGGTGGTGGGGGGAAAGGCAAAGGGCGGGGATTCTACCTTTTGCTTTTGCCTCCACATTTTGCACCAGTTTTGCCTTCCTTTTTATGGGCCTCAAGGCGGGCTATGCACGGCCCGTACGGCACGTAGTTTCCAGGCGTTCAAAAGTGATTATGATAAGCAGCCATCGTGACGAAGCACTTTTGAAGCCTTTCAGGTGTTGAGCAGTGATAATGGCGAAGCGTTTTTTGGCGCCTTTCTCTTAGTATTAGGCTCTTGCACACTTCAGAAGCAAGGGGCCATTGTGACACAGCAGGGCCTTGTATAAGCAAGGGGTCATTGTAGCACGGCAGGGCCTCGTGGAATCAAGGGGATCGTAGTGACACTGTGGGGCTCCAGGAGGCCACGGGGCCATTCTGACTGTGTGGAAGCAAGGATACCGTTGTTACGCTACGGGGCATCATGGAACCTAGGAGGCCATTGTGAAGCAGCTGGGCAACCCGCTGAGACTATTATGACACTTCAAGGCCTTGTGACACTGAAGGGCCATGGTGGAACTGCAGGGCCTCGTGGAACCAGTGAGACCATTGTGACATCACAGGGCCTCATGGGAGCCAGGGGCCATTGTGACACAGCCAGGCCTGACAGAAGCAAGGGGCCATTGTGACACTGCAAGGTCTCACGGAAGCAAAGGGCCAGTGTGCCACAGCCAGGCCTTGTGGAACCAAGGGGCCATTGTGATCCTGGGGAGCCCAATAGAACCAAGGAGCCATTGTGACCCTGCAGCACCTTACGGAATCATGGAGACCCTTGTGACCCTCTGTGACCTCATGGAACCAGTGGGCCATTGTGTTATTCTGCAGCCCCATGGAAGCAAGGAAACCATTGTGACACAGCCAGGCCTCGTGGAAGCAAGGGGCCTTTGTGCCGCTGTAGAGCCAAGGAGACCACTGTGCTATTGCTGGGCCTCAGGGGAACAAAATGGTGATGCTGCAGGGCCCCAAGGCTGCAAAGAGCGTGGAACAGGTGTGGTTGGCTTGGCCTCCTGGGGGCCACCTGCCTGCTCCAGCTGAGCTTGGCATGTTGAGGGGTGCTTCTCCTCTGGCCCTGAAACGCTGGAGTTCCTTGCTTTCCTTTCTGTGCGAAAGCACTGTCCTTCTCCTCCAGGGACCCATGGCTGAAATTAGGATTCTACCTCCAAATTGGATTCTGTCCGAGGATTGTTCCCATGTGAAACCTGCCAGGACAGACAGCTCAGGCTGGCCTTGGCCTCTTAGGGGCCACCTCGCATCTGCCTTCAAAACACGCGGGGGCTGTGCTTCTCTTCCCATGGAAAAAACCATCTTTCAAGTCCAGCCATCCATGGCCAAAATTGGGAATCCACCTCTGAAATTCCATATCTCCAAGGAATAGCTCCCCGACAAAAGCTGCCAGGAATGTCCAGCTTCCCTTGGCTTCCTGAGGGCCAGCTCTCATCTGCCTTTGAAACACTGGGCCTCCTCACTTTGCTGCCAATGGAAAAGAACTGTCCTTCTGGGCCAGATGTCCACGGACAAAACTGGGATTTGGCCTCCCAAATTGCATCTAGCCAAGGATTGCTCCAAGACAAAAGCTGCCAAGACAAACAGGTCTGGCTGGCCTTGGCCTCCTTGAGGCACCACTAATCAGCCTTTGAAACACTGGGGCTCTGCCCTTTCCTTCCTGGGGAGAAGAAGTGTCATTCCCGTCCAGGCACCCACAGCTGAAATGGAATTCCACCTCCAAAACTCCCCGTATGTCCAAGGGTTGCTTTCAGACAGAAGCTGCAAGGACAGACACGTCTGCCTTGCCTTGGCCTCTGGTGGCTGCCTCTCATCTGCCTTCAAAACACTGGGGTTCTGTGGTTTCCTTCCTGTAGAAAAGAACCGACCTTCTTGTCCAGGTGCCCGTGGCCTCGAGCACATGATCACTACAGAGGGACAAAGGAGCTCTGTGCTCAGTGGAGTGGAGACTGAGGACAGTGGAGGAGAGTCCTGGGTGGGCTTGAAGGGTGGTTTCAGACATGGTGGATCCTTTCTAGCTAGTAGAGACCAGCTGGCAAAAGAAAGAATTAATGCCAAGGGCAGCTGGGCAGGTCCAGGCTGGACACAAGGAGAAAGGAATTTCTCTCCCAGGGCAGTGCAGTGGTGCAACGTGTCCCCCAGAAGGAGGCTGGAGCAGCCCAAGGCTTTGTGTGCCAAGGCAGAGGCAGGCAGGACGCAGAGCCATCAGCAAAGGAAGGGGCCCATTGTTACACAGCAGGGCCGCAGAACCAAGGAGATCATTGTGACACTGCACAACCTCATGCAATCAAGGCGTCCGTGTTACGCTACTGAACCTCATGGAGCCAAGGGTCCATTGTGACCCTGCGGAGCCAAGGAGACTGTTGCTGACAGTACCAAAGTTCATGGAACCAAAAGTCCATTGTGACATTGTGGCGCCTCACGGAACCGTGGAGAGCATTATGACACTTTGTTACTATCTGATTTACACCCAGAAGGGCAAAGAAAAGGAAATCTCTGAGTATAAAAAGGAAAGAACTTTGAAGGTTCAAAATATTCCCAAAGACCAGATTAAAACCGAACGAGATTAAATGTTGGTGCCAAACAAATGGGTATCTCTTTATCTAATGGTAAGAGAGGCAAAGAGAAAGGAGAAAAGTAGAGAAAAGTTAGAAAAGACAAGGTTACTCTAACAAGCACTGGATAAGTCACCACCACACTGTGCTACCTTTGTTGCTGCTGAGACAGGGTGGGGGAAGTGGAGAAGTTTTTGCCTTTTTTTTCCTGCTGTTTGAAGCCTCTTATCTGCCTCTTCTGAAGTCTAGAGCAGTTTGGCTGGAAAGCGGCGGCCCATCCTCCGAGATGCAGGCTCGATGCTTGCAGCTGAACCTGGCTCCGCCTGGGACGAAGGAGCAGGGCTAGGGGTTGCACAACTCCCTCGGGATTTCAGTCCAGGGGTGAAGGATTGGGGGGTGCTCCCCAGGCGGGCGGCGTCGGCTCCCGGAGGCCTCAGGGTGCCTCACGGCAGGCGATGGTGGTGGTGGGGGGAAAGGCAAAGGGCGGGGATTCTACCTTTTGCTTTTGCCTCCACATTTTGCACCAGTTTTGCCTTCCTTTTTATGGGCCTCAAGGCGGGCTATGCACGGCCCGTACGGCACGTAGTTTCCAGGCGTTCAAAAGTGATTATGATAAGCAGCCATCGTGACGAAGCACTTTTGAAGCCTTTCAGGTGTTGAGCAGTGATAATGGCGAAGCGTTTTTTGGCGCCTTTCTCTTAGTATTAGGCTCTTGCACACTTCAGAAGCAAGGGGCCATTGTGACACAGCAGGGCCTTGTATAAGCAAGGGGTCATTGTAGCACGGCAGGGCCTCGTGGAATCAAGGGGATCGTAGTGACACTGTGGGGCTCCAGGAGGCCACGGGGCCATTCTGACTGTGTGGAAGCAAGGATACCGTTGTTACGCTACGGGGCATCATGGAACCTAGGAGGCCATTGTGAAGCAGCTGGGCAACCCGCTGAGACTATTATGACACTTCAAGGCCTTGTGACACTGAAGGGCCATGGTGGAACTGCAGGGCCTCGTGGAACCAGTGAGACCATTGTGACATCACAGGGCCTCATGGGAGCCAGGGGCCATTGTGACACAGCCAGGCCTGACAGAAGCAAGGGGCCATTGTGACACTGCAAGGTCTCACGGAAGCAAAGGGCCAGTGTGCCACAGCCAGGCCTTGTGGAACCAAGGGGCCATTGTGATCCTGGGGAGCCCAATAGAACCAAGGAGCCATTGTGACCCTGCAGCACCTTACGGAATCATGGAGACCCTTGTGACCCTCTGTGACCTCATGGAACCAGTGGGCCATTGTGTTATTCTGCAGCCCCATGGAAGCAAGGAAACCATTGTGACACAGCCAGGCCTCGTGGAAGCAAGGGGCCTTTGTGCCGCTGTAGAGCCAAGGAGACCACTGTGCTATTGCTGGGCCTCAGGGGAACAAAATGGTGATGCTGCAGGGCCCCAAGGCTGCAAAGAGCGTGGAACAGGTGTGGTTGGCTTGGCCTCCTGGGGGCCACCTGCCTGGTCCAGCTGAGCTTGGCATGTTGAGGGGTGCTTCTCCTCTGGCCCTGAAACGCTGGAGTTCCTTGCTTTCCTTTCTGTGCGAAAGCACTGTCCTTCTCCTCCAGGGACCCATGGCTGAAATTAGGATTCTACCTCCAAATTGGATTCTGTCCGAGGATTGTTCCCATGTGAAACCTGCCAGGACAGACAGCTCAGGCTGGCCTTGGCCTCTTAGGGGCCACCTCGCATCTGCCTTCAAAACACGCGGGGGCTGTGCTTCTCTTCCCATGGAAAAAACCATCTTTCAAGTCCAGCCATCCATGGCCAAAATTGGGAATCCACCTCTGAAATTCCATATCTCCAAGGAATAGCTCCCCGACAAAAGCTGCCAGGAATGTCCAGCTTCCCTTGGCTTCCTGAGGGCCAGCTCTCATCTGCCTTTGAAACACTGGGCCTCCTCACTTTGCTGCCAATGGAAAAGAACTGTCCTTCTGGGCCAGATGTCCACGGACAAAACTGGGATTTGGCCTCCCAAATTGCATCTAGCCAAGGATTGCTCCAAGACAAAAGCTGCCAAGACAAACAGGTCTGGCTGGCCTTGGCCTCCTTGAGGCACCACTAATCAGCCTTTGAAACACTGGGGCTCTGCCCTTTCCTTCCTGGGGAGAAGAAGTGTCATTCCCGTCCAGGCACCCACAGCTGAAATGGAATTCCACCTCCAAAACTCCCCGTATGTCCAAGGGTTGCTTTCAGACAGAAGCTGCAAGGACAGACACGTCTGCCTTGCCTTGGCCTCTGGTGGCTGCCTCTCATCTGCCTTCAAAACACTGGGGTTCTGTGGTTTCCTTCCTGTAGAAAAGAACCGACCTTCTTGTCCAGGTGCCCGTGGCCTCGAGCACATGATCACTACAGAGGGACAAAGGAGCTCTGTGCTCAGTGGAGTGGAGACTGAGGACAGTGGAGGAGAGTCCTGGGTGGGCTTGAAGGGTGGTTTCAGACATGGTGGATCCTTTCTAGCTAGTAGAGACCAGCTGGCAAAAGAAAGAATTAATGCCAAGGGCAGCTGGGCAGGTCCAGGCTGGACACAAGGAGAAAGGAATTTCTCTCCCAGGGCAGTGCAGTGGTGCAACGTGTCCCCCAGAAGGAGGCTGGAGCAGCCCAAGGCTTTGTGTGCCAAGGCAGAGGCAGGCAGGACGCAGAGCCATCAGCAAAGGAAGGGGCCCATTGTTACACAGCAGGGCCGCAGAACCAAGGAGATCATTGTGACACTGCACAACCTCATGCAATCAAGGCGTCCGTGTTACGCTACTGAACCTCATGGAGCCAAGGGTCCATTGTGACCCTGCGGAGCCAAGGAGACTGTTGCTGACAGTACCAAAGTTCATGGAACCAAAAGTCCATTGTGACATTGTGGCGCCTCACGGAACCGTGGAGAGCATTATGACACTTTGTTACTATCTGATTTACACCCAGAAGGGCAAAGAAAAGGAAATCTCTGAGTATAAAAAGGAAAGAACTTTGAAGGTTCAAAATATTCCCAAAGACCAGATTAAAACCAAACGAGATTAAATGTTGGTGCCAAACAAATGGGTATCTCTTTATCTAATGGTAAGAGAGGCAAAGAGAAAGAAGGAGAAAAGTAGAGAAAAGTTAGAAAAGACAAGGTTACTCTAACAAGCACTGGATAAGTCACCACCACACTGTGCTACCTTTGTTGCTGCTGAGACAGGGTGGGGGAAGTGGAGAAGTTTTTGCCTTTTTTTTCCTGCTGTTTGAAGCCTCTTATCTGCCTCTTCTGAAGTCTAGAGCAGTTTGGCTGGAAAGCGGCGGCCCATCCTCCGAGATGCAGGCTCGATGCTTGCAGCTGAACCTGGCTCCGCCTGGGACGAAGGAGCAGGGCTAGGGGTTGCACAACTCCCTCGGGATTTCAGTCCAGGGGTGAAGGATTGGGGGGTGCTCCCCAGGCGGGCGGCGTCGGCTCCCGGAGGCCTCAGGGTGCCTCACGGCAGGCGATGGTGGTGGTGGGGGGAAAGGCAAAGGGCGGGGATTCTACCTTTTGCTTTTGCCTCCACATTTTGCACCAGTTTTGCCTTCCTTTTTATGGGCCTCAAGGCGGGCTATGCACGGCCCGTACGGCACGTAGTTTCCAGGCGTTCAAAAGTGATTATGATAAGCAGCCATCATGACGAAGCACTTTTGAAGCCTTTCAGGTGTTGAGCAGTGATAATGGCGAAGTGTTTTTTGGCGCCTTTCTCTTAGTATTAGGCTCTTGCACACTTCAGAAGCAAGGGGCCATTGTGACACAGCAGGGCCTTGTATAAGCAAGGGGTCATTGTAGCACGGCAGGGCCTCGTGGAATCAAGGGGATCGTAGTGACACTGTGGGGCTCCAGGAGGCCACGGGGCCATTCTGACTGTGTGGAAGCAAGGATACCGTTGTTACGCTACGGGGCATCATGGAACCAAGGAGGCCATTGTGAAGCAGCTGGGCAACCCGCTGAGACTATTATGACACTTCAAGGCCTTGTGACACTGAAGGGCCATGGTGGAACTGCAGGGCCTCGTGGAACCAGTGAGACCATTGTGACATCACAGGGCCTCATGGGAGCCAGGGGCCATTGTGACACAGCCAGGCCTGACAGAAGCAAGGGGCCATTGTGACACTGCAAGGTCTCACGGAAGCAAAGGGCCAGTGTGCCACAGCCAGGCCTTGTGGAACCAAGGGGCCATTGTGATCCTGGGGAGCCCAATAGAACCAAGGAGCCATTGTGACCCTGCAGCACCTTACGGAATCATGGAGACCCTTGTGACCCTCTGTGACCTCATGGAACCAGTGGGCCATTGTGTTATTCTGCAGCCCCATGGAAGCAAGGAAACCATTGTGACACAGCCAGGCCTCGTGGAAGCAAGGGGCCTTTGTGCCGCTGTAGAGCCAAGGAGACCACTGTGCTATTGCTGGGCCTCAGGGGAACAAAATGGTGATGCTGCAGGGCCCCAAGGCTGCAAAGAGCGTGGAACAGGTGTGGTTGGCTTGGCCTCCTGGGGGCCACCTGCCTGGTCCAGCTGAGCTTGGCATGTTGAGGGGTGCTTCTCCTCTGGCCCTGAAACGCTGGAGTTCCTTGCTTTCCTTTCTGTGCGAAAGCACTGTCCTTCTCCTCCAGGGACCCATGGCTGAAATTAGGATTCTACCTCCAAATTGGATTCTGTCCGAGGATTGTTCCCATGTGAAACCTGCCAGGACAGACAGCTCAGGCTGGCCTTGGCCTCTTAGGGGCCACCTCGCATCTGCCTTCAAAACACGCGGGGGCTGTGCTTCTCTTCCCATGGAAAAAACCATCTTTCAAGTCCAGCCATCCATGGCCAAAATTGGGAATCCACCTCTGAAATTCCATATCTCCAAGGAATAGCTCCCCGACAAAAGCTGCCAGGAATGTCCAGCTTCCCTTGGCTTCCTGAGGGCCAGCTCTCATCTGCCTTTGAAACACTGGGCCTCCTCACTTTGCTGCCAATGGAAAAGAACTGTCCTTCTGGGCCAGATGTCCACGGACAAAACTGGGATTTGGCCTCCCAAATTGCATCTAGCCAAGGATTGCTCCAAGACAAAAGCTGCCAAGACAAACAGGTCTGGCTGGCCTTGGCCTCCTTGAGGCACCACTAATCAGCCTTTGAAACACTGGGGCTCTGCCCTTTCCTTCCTGGGGAGAAGAAGTGTCATTCCCGTCCAGGCACCCACAGCTGAAATGGAATTCCACCTCCAAAACTCCCCGTATGTCCAAGGGTTGCTTTCAGACAGAAGCTGCAAGGACAGACACGTCTGCCTTGCCTTGGCCTCTGGTGGCTGCCTCTCATCTGCCTTCAAAACACTGGGGTTCTGTGGTTTCCTTCCTGTAGAAAAGAACCGACCTTCTTGTCCAGGTGCCCGTGGCCTCGAGCACATGATCACTACAGAGGGACAAAGGAGCTCTGTGCTCAGTGGAGTGGAGACTGAGGACAGTGGAGGAGAGTCCTGGGTGGGCTTGAAGGGTGGTTTCAGACATGGTGGATCCTTTCTAGCTAGTAGAGACCAGCTGGCAAAAGAAAGAATTAATGCCAAGGGCAGCTGGGCAGGTCCAGGCTGGACACAAGGAGAAAGGAATTTCTCTCCCAGGGCAGTGCAGTGGTGCAACGTGTCCCCCAGAAGGAGGCTGGAGCAGCCCAAGGCTTTGTGTGCCAAGGCAGAGGCAGGCAGGACGCAGAGCCATCAGCAAAGGAAGGGGCCCATTGTTACACAGCAGGGCCGCAGAACCAAGGAGATCATTGTGACACTGCACAACCTCATGCAATCAAGGCGTCCGTGTTACGCTACTGAACCTCATGGAGCCAAGGGTCCATTGTGACCCTGCGGAGCCAAGGAGACTGTTGCTGACAGTACCAAAGTTCATGGAACCAAAAGTCCATTGTGACATTGTGGCGCCTCACGGAACCGTGGAGAGCATTATGACACTTTGTTACTATCTGATTTACACCCAGAAGGGCAAAGAAAAGGAAATCTCTGAGTATAAAAAGGAAAGAACTTTGAAGGTTCAAAATATTCCCAAAGACCAGATTAAAACCGAACGAGATTAAATGTTGGTGCCAAACAAATGGGTATCTCTTTATCTAATGGTAAGAGAGGCAAAGAGAAAGGAGAAAAGTAGAGAAAAGTTAGAAAAGACAAGGTTACTCTAACAAGCACTGGATAAGTCACCACCACACTGTGCTACCTTTGTTGCTGCTGAGACAGGGTGGGGGAAGTGGAGAAGTTTTTGCCTTTTTTTTCCTGCTGTTTGAAGCCTCTTATCTGCCTCTTCTGAAGTCTAGAGCAGTTTGGCTGGAAAGCGGCGGCCCATCCTCCGAGATGCAGGCTCGATGCTTGCAGCTGAACCTGGCTCCGCCTGGGACGAAGGAGCAGGGCTAGGGGTTGCACAACTCCCTCGGGATTTCAGTCCAGGGGTGAAGGATTGGGGGGTGCTCCCCAGGCGGGCGGCGTCGGCTCCCGGAGGCCTCAGGGTGCCTCACGGCAGGCGATGGTGGTGGTGGGGGGAAAGGCAAAGGGCGGGGATTCTACCTTTTGCTTTTGCCTCCACATTTTGCACCAGTTTTGCCTTCCTTTTTATGGGCCTCAAGGCGGGCTATGCACGGCCCGTACGGCACGTAGTTTCCAGGCGTTCAAAAGTGATTATGATAAGCAGCCATCGTGACGAAGCACTTTTGAAGCCTTTCAGGTGTTGAGCAGTGATAATGGCGAAGCGTTTTTTGGCGCCTTTCTCTTAGTATTAGGCTCTTGCACACTTCAGAAGCAAGGGGCCATTGTGACACAGCAGGGCCTTGTATAAGCAAGGGGTCATTGTAGCACGGCAGGGCCTCGTGGAATCAAGGGGATCGTAGTGACACTGTGGGGCTCCAGGAGGCCACGGGGCCATTCTGACTGTGTGGAAGCAAGGATACCGTTGTTACGCTACGGGGCATCATGGAACCTAGGAGGCCATTGTGAAGCAGCTGGGCAACCCGCTGAGACTATTATGACACTTCAAGGCCTTGTGACACTGAAGGGCCATGGTGGAACTGCAGGGCCTCGTGGAACCAGTGAGACCATTGTGACATCACAGGGCCTCATGGGAGCCAGGGGCCATTGTGACACAGCCAGGCCTGACAGAAGCAAGGGGCCATTGTGACACTGCAAGGTCTCACGGAAGCAAAGGGCCAGTGTGCCACAGCCAGGCCTTGTGGAACCAAGGGGCCATTGTGATCCTGGGGAGCCCAATAGAACCAAGGAGCCATTGTGACCCTGCAGCACCTTACGGAATCATGGAGACCCTTGTGACCCTCTGTGACCTCATGGAACCAGTGGGCCATTGTGTTATTCTGCAGCCCCATGGAACCAAGGAAACCATTGTGACACAGCCAGGCCTCGTGGAAGCAAGGGGCCTTTGTGCCGCTGTAGAGCCAAGGAGACCACTGTGCTATTGCTGGGCCTCAGGGGAACAAAATGGTGATGCTGCAGGGCCCCAAGGCTGCAAAGAGCGTGGAACAGGTGTGGTTGGCTTGGCCTCCTGGGGGCCACCTGCCTGCTCCAGCTGAGCTTGGCATGTTGAGGGGTGCTTCTCCTCTGGCCCTGAAACGCTGGAGTTCCTTGCTTTCCTTTCTGTGCGAAAGCACTGTCCTTCTCCTCCAGGGACCCATGGCTGAAATTAGGATTCTACCTCCAAATTGGATTCTGTCCGAGGATTGTTCCCATGTGAAACCTGCCAGGACAGACAGCTCAGGCTGGCCTTGGCCTCTTAGGGGCCACCTCGCATCTGCCTTCAAAACACGCGGGGGCTGTGCTTCTCTTCCCATGGAATAAAACCATCTTTCAAGTCCAGCCATCCATGGCCAAAATTGGGAATCCACCTCTGAAATTCCATATCTCCAAGGAATAGCTCCCCGACAAAAGCTGCCAGGAATGTCCAGCTTCCCTTGGCTTCCTGAGGGCCAGCTCTCATCTGCCTTTGAAACACTGGGCCTCCTCACTTTGCTGCCAATGGAAAAGAACTGTCCTTCTGGGCCAGATGTCCACGGACAAAACTGGGATTTGGCCTCCCAAATTGCATCTAGCCAAGGATTGCTCCAAGACAAAAGCTGCCAAGACAAACAGGTCTGGCTGGCCTTGGCCTCCTTGAGGCACCACTAATCAGCCTTTGAAACACTGGGGCTCTGCCCTTTCCTTCCTGGGGAGAAGAAGTGTCATTCCCGTCCAGGCACCCACAGCTGAAATGGAATTCCACCTCCAAAACTCCCCGTATGTCCAAGGGTTGCTTTCAGACAGAAGCTGCAAGGACAGACACGTCTGCCTTGCCTTGGCCTCTGGTGGCTGCCTCTCATCTGCCTTCAAAACACTGGGGTTCTGTGGTTTCCTTCCTGTAGAAAAGAACCGACCTTCTTGTCCAGGTGCCCGTGGCCTCGAGCACATGATCACTACAGAGGGACAAAGGAGCTCTGTGCTCAGTGGAGTGGAGACTGAGGACAGTGGAGGAGAGTCCTGGGTGGGCTTGAAGGGTGGTTTCAGACATGGTGGATCCTTTCTAGCTAGTAGAGACCAGCTGGCAAAAGAAAGAATTAATGCCAAGGGCAGCTGGGCAGGTCCAGGCTGGACACAAGGAGAAAGGAATTTCTCTCCCAGGGCAGTGCAGTGGTGCAACGTGTCCCCCAGAAGGAGGCTGGAGCAGCCCAAGGCTTTGTGTGCCAAGGCAGAGGCAGGCAGGACGCAGAGCCATCAGCAAAGGAAGGGGCCCATTGTTACACAGCAGGGCCGCAGAACCAAGGAGATCATTGTGACACTGCACAACCTCATGCAATCAAGGCGTCCGTGTTACGCTACTGAACCTCATGGAGCCAAGGGTCCATTGTGACCCTGCGGAGCCAAGGAGACTGTTGCTGACAGTACCAAAGTTCATGGAACCAAAAGTCCATTGTGACATTGTGGCGCCTCACGGAACCGTGGAGAGCATTATGACACTTTGTTACTATCTGATTTACACCCAGAAGGGCAAAGAAAAGGAAATCTCTGAGTATAAAAAGGAAAGAACTTTGAAGGTTCAAAATATTCCCAAAGACCAGATTAAAACCAAACGAGATTAAATGTTGGTGCCAAACAAATGGGTATCTCTTTATCTAATGGTAAGAGAGGCAAAGAGAAAGAAGGAGAAAAGTAGAGAAAAGTTAGAAAAGACAAGGTTACTCTAACAAGCACTGGATAAGTCACCACCACACTGTGCTACCTTTGTTGCTGCTGAGACAGGGTGGGGGAAGTGGAGAAGTTTTTGCCTTTTTTTTCCTGCTGTTTGAAGCCTCTTATCTGCCTCTTCTGAAGTCTAGAGCAGTTTGGCTGGAAAGCGGCGGCCCATCCTCCGAGATGCAGGCTCGATGCTTGCAGCTGAACCTGGCTCCGCCTGGGACGAAGGAGCAGGGCTAGGGGTTGCACAACTCCCTCGGGATTTCAGTCCAGGGGTGAAGGATTGGGGGGTGCTCCCCAGGCGGGCGGCGTCGGCTCCCGGAGGCCTCAGGGTGCCTCACGGCAGGCGATGGTGGTGGTGGGGGGAAAGGCAAAGGGCGGGGATTCTACCTTTTGCTTTTGCCTCCACATTTTGCACCAGTTTTGCCTTCCTTTTTATGGGCCTCAAGGCGGGCTATGCACGGCCCGTACAGCACGTAGTTTCCAGGCGTTCAAAAGTGATTATGATAAGCAGCCATCATGACGAAGCACTTTTGAAGCCTTTCAGGTGTTGAGCAGTGATAATGGCGAAGTGTTTTTTGGCGCCTTTCTCTTAGTATTAGGCTCTTGCACACTTCAGAAGCAAGGGGCCATTGTGACACAGCAGGGCCTTGTATAAGCAAGGGGTCATTGTAGCACGGCAGGGCCTCGTGGAATCAAGGGGATCGTAGTGACACTGTGGGGCTCCAGGAGGCCACGGGGCCATTCTGACTGTGTGGAAGCAAGGATACCGTTGTTACGCTACGGGGCATCATGGAACCAAGGAGGCCATTGTGAAGCAGCTGGGCAACCCGCTGAGACTATTATGACACTTCAAGGCCTTGTGACACTGAAGGGCCATGGTGGAACTGCAGGGCCTCGTGGAACCAGTGAGACCATTGTGACATCACAGGGCCTCATGGGAGCCAGGGGCCATTGTGACACAGCCAGGCCTGACAGAAGCAAGGGGCCATTGTGACACTGCAAGGTCTCACGGAAGCAAAGGGCCAGTGTGCCACAGCCAGGCCTTGTGGAACCAAGGGGCCATTGTGATCCTGGGGAGCCCAATAGAACCAAGGAGCCATTGTGACCCTGCAGCACCTTACGGAATCATGGAGACCCTTGTGACCCTCTGTGACCTCATGGAACCAGTGGGCCATTGTGTTATTCTGCAGCCCCATGGAACCAAGGAAACCATTGTGACACAGCCAGGCCTCGTGGAAGCAAGGGGCCTTTGTGCCGCTGTAGAGCCAAGGAGACCACTGTGCTATTGCTGGGCCTCAGGGGAACAAAATGGTGATGCTGCAGGGCCCCAAGGCTGCAAAGAGCGTGGAACAGGTGTGGTTGGCTTGGCCTCCTGGGGGCCACCTGCCTGGTCCAGCTGAGCTTGGCATGTTGAGGGGTGCTTCTCCTCTGGCCCTGAAACGCTGGAGTTCCTTGCTTTCCTTTCTGTGCGAAAGCACTGTCCTTCTCCTCCAGGGACCCATGGCTGAAATTAGGATTCTACCTCCAAATTGGATTCTGTCCGAGGATTGTTCCCATGTGAAACCTGCCAGGACAGACAGCTCAGGCTGGCCTTGGCCTCTTAGGGGCCACCTCGCATCTGCCTTCAAAACACGCGGGGGCTGTGCTTCTCTTCCCATGGAAAAAACCATCTTTCAAGTCCAGCCATCCATGGCCAAAATTGGGAATCCACCTCTGAAATTCCATATCTCCAAGGAATAGCTCCCCGACAAAAGCTGCCAGGAATGTCCAGCTTCCCTTGGCTTCCTGAGGGCCAGCTCTCATCTGCCTTTGAAACACTGGGCCTCCTCACTTTGCTGCCAATGGAAAAGAACTGTCCTTCTGGGCCAGATGTCCACGGACAAAACTGGGATTTGGCCTCCCAAATTGCATCTAGCCAAGGATTGCTCCAAGACAAAAGCTGCCAAGACAAACAGGTCTGGCTGGCCTTGGCCTCCTTGAGGCACCACTAATCAGCCTTTGAAACACTGGGGCTCTGCCCTTTCCTTCCTGGGGAGAAGAAGTGTCATTCCCGTCCAGGCACCCACAGCTGAAATGGAATTCCACCTCCAAAACTCCCCGTATGTCCAAGGGTTGCTTTCAGACAGAAGCTGCAAGGACAGACACGTCTGCCTTGCCTTGGCCTCTGGTGGCTGCCTCTCATCTGCCTTCAAAACACTGGGGTTCTGTGGTTTCCTTCCTGTAGAAAAGAACCGACCTTCTTGTCCAGGTGCCCGTGGCCTCGAGCACATGATCACTACAGAGGGACAAAGGAGCTCTGTGCTCAGTGGAGTGGAGACTGAGGACAGTGGAGGAGAGTCCTGGGTGGGCTTGAAGGGTGGTTTCAGACATGGTGGATCCTTTCTACCTAGTAGAGACCAGCTGGCAAAAGAAAGAATTAATGCCAAGGGCAGCTGGGCAGGTCCAGGCTGGACACAAGGAGAAAGGAATTTCTCTCCCAGGGCAGTGCAGTGGTGCAACGTGTCCCCCAGAAGGAGGCTGGAGCAGCCCAAGGCTTTGTGTGCCAAGGCAGAGGCAGGCAGGACGCAGAGCCATCAGCAAAGGAAGGGGCCCATTGTTACACAGCAGGGCCGCAGAACCAAGGAGATCATTGTGACACTGCACAACCTCATGCAATCAAGGCGTCCGTGTTACGCTACTGAACCTCATGGAGCCAAGGGTCCATTGTGACCCTGCGGAGCCAAGGAGACTGTTGCTGACAGTACCAAAGTTCATGGAACCAAAAGTCCATTGTGACATTGTGGCGCCTCACGGAACCGTGGAGAGCATTATGACACTTTGTTACTATCTGATTTACACCCAGAAGGGCAAAGAAAAGGAAATCTCTGAGTATAAAAAGGAAAGAACTTTGAAGGTTCAAAATATTCCCAAAGACCAGATTAAAACCAAACGAGATTAAATGTTGGTGCCAAACAAATGGGTATCTCTTTATCTAATGGTAAGAGAGGCAAAGAGAAAGAAGGAGAAAAGTAGAGAAAAGTTAGAAAAGACAAGGTTACTCTAACAAGCACTGGATAAGTCACCACCACACTGTGCTACCTTTGTTGCTGCTGAGACAGGGTGTGGGAAGTGGAGAAGTTTTTGCCTTTTTTTTCCTGCTGTTTGAAGCCTCTTATCTGCCTCTTCTGAAGTCTAGAGCAGTTTGGCTGGAAAGCGGCGGCCCATCCTCCTAGATGCAGGCTCGATGCTTGCAGCTGAACCTGGCTCCGCCTGGGACGAAGGAGCAGGGCTAGGGGTTGCACAACTCCCTCGGGATTTCAGTCCAGGGGTGAAGGATTGGGGGGTGCTCCCCAGGCGGGCGGCGTCGGCTCCCGGAGGCCTCAGGGTGCCTCACGGCAGGCGATGGTGGTGGTGGGGGGAAAGGCAAAGGGCGGGGATTCTACCTTTTGCTTTTGCCTCCACATTTTGCACCAGTTTTGCCTTCCTTTTTATGGGCCTCAAGGCGGGCTATGCACGGCCCGTACGGCACGTAGTTTCCAGGCGTTCAAAAGTGATTATGATAAGCAGCCATCGTGACGAAGCACTTTTGAAGCCTTTCAGGTGTTGAGCAGTGATAATGGCGAAGTGTTTTTTGGCGCCTTTCTCTTAGTATTAGGCTCTTGCACACTTCAGAAGCAAGGGGCCATTGTGACACAGCAGGGCCTTGTATAAGCAAGGGGTCATTGTAGCACGGCAGGGCCTCGTGGAATCAAGGGGATCGTAGTGACACTGTGGGGCTCCAGGAGGCCACGGGGCCATTCTGACTGTGTGCAAGCAAGGATACCGTTGTTACGCTACGGGGCATCATGGAACCAAGGAGGCCATTGTGAAGCAGCTGGGCAACCCGCTGAGACTATTATGACACTTCAAGGCCTTGTGACACTGAAGGGCCATGGTGGAACTGCAGGGCCTCGTGGAACCAGTGAGACCATTGTGACATCACAGGGCCTCATGGGAGCCAGGGGCCATTGTGACACAGCCAGGCCTGACAGAAGCAAGGGGCCATTGTGACACTGCAAGGTCTCACGGAAGCAAAGGGCCAGTGTGCCACAGCCAGGCCTTGTGGAACCAAGGGGCCATTGTGATCCTGGGGAGCCCAATAGAACCAAGGAGCCATTGTGACCCTGCAGCACCTTACGGAATCATGGAGACCCTTGTGACCCTCTGTGACCTCATGGAACCAGTGGGCCATTGTGTTATTCTGCAGCCCCATGGAACCAAGGAAACCATTGTGACACAGCCAGGCCTCGTGGAAGCAAGGGGCCTTTGTGCCGCTGTAGAGCCAAGGAGACCACTGTGCTATTGCTGGGCCTCAGGGGAACAAAATGGTGATGCTGCAGGGCCCCAAGGCTGCAAAGAGCGTGGAACAGGTGTGGTTGGCTTGGCCTCCTGGGGGCCACCTGCCTGGTCCAGCTGAGCTTGGCATGTTGAGGGGTGCTTCTCCTCTGGCCCTGAAACGCTGGAGTTCCTTGCTTTCCTTTCTGTGCGAAAGCACTGTCCTTCTCCTCCAGGGACCCATGGCTGAAATTAGGATTCTACCTCCAAATTGGATTCTGTCCGAGGATTGTTCCCATGTGAAACCTGCCAGGACAGACAGCTCAGGCTGGCCTTGGCCTCTTAGGGGCCACCTCGCATCTGCCTTCAAAACACGCGGGGGCTGTGCTTCTCTTCCCATGGAAAAAACCATCTTTCAAGTCCAGCCATCCATGGCCAAAATTGGGAATCCACCTCTGAAATTCCATATCTCCAAGGAATAGCTCCCCGACAAAAGCTGCCAGGAATGTCCAGCTTCCCTTGGCTTCCTGAGGGCCAGCTCTCATCTGCCTTTGAAACACTGGGCCTCCTCACTTTGCTGCCAATGGAAAAGAACTGTCCTTCTGGGCCAGATGTCCACGGACAAAACTGGGATTTGGCCTCCCAAATTGCATCTAGCCAAGGATTGCTCCAAGACAAAAGCTGCCAAGACAAACAGGTCTGGCTGGCCTTGGCCTCCTTGAGGCACCACTAATCAGCCTTTGAAACACTGGGGCTCTGCCCTTTCCTTCCTGGGGAGAAGAAGTGTCATTCCCGTCCAGGCACCCACAGCTGAAATGGAATTCCACCTCCAAAACTCCCCGTATGTCCAAGGGTTGCTTTCAGACAGAAGCTGCAAGGACAGACACGTCTGCCTTGCCTTGGCCTCTGGTGGCTGCCTCTCATCTGCCTTCAAAACACTGGGGTTCTGTGGTTTCCTTCCTGTAGAAAAGAACCGACCTTCTTGTCCAGGTGCCCGTGGCCTCGAGCACATGATCACTACAGAGGGACAAAGGAGCTCTGTGCTCAGTGGAGTGGAGACTGAGGACAGTGGAGGAGAGTCCTGGGTGGGCTTGAAGGGTGGTTTCAGACATGGTGGATCCTTTCTAGCTAGTAGAGACCAGCTGGCAAAAGAAAGAATTAATGCCAAGGGCAGCTGGGCAGGTCCAGGCTGGACACAAGGAGAAAGGAATTTCTCTCCCAGGGCAGTGCAGTGGTGCAACGTGTCCCCCAGAAGGAGGCTGGAGCAGCCCAAGGCTTTGTGTGCCAAGGCAGAGGCAGGCAGGACGCAGAGCCATCAGCAAAGGAAGGGGCCCATTGTTACACAGCAGGGCCGCAGAACCAAGGAGATCATTGTGACACTGCACAACCTCATGCAATCAAGGCGTCCGTGTTACGCTACTGAACCTCATGGAGCCAAGGGTCCATTGTGACCCTGCGGAGCCAAGGAGACTGTTGCTGACAGTACCAAAGTTCATGGAACCAAAAGTCCATTGTGACATTGTGGCGCCTCACGGAACCGTGGAGAGCATTATGACACTTTGTTACTATCTGATTTACACCCAGAAGGGCAAAGAAAAGGAAATCTCTGAGTATAAAAAGGAAAGAACTTTGAAGGTTCAAAATATTCCCAAAGACCAGATTAAAACCAAACGAGATTAAATGTTGGTGCCAAACAAATGGGTATCTCTTTATCTAATGGTAAGAGAGGCAAAGAGAAAGAAGGAGAAAAGTAGAGAAAAGTTAGAAAAGACAAGGTTACTCTAACAAGCACTGCATAAGTCACCACCACACTGTGCTACCTTTGTTGCTGCTGAGACAGGGTGGGGGAAGTGGAGAAGTTTTTGCCTTTTTTTTCCTGCTGTTTGAAGCCTCTTATCTGCCTCTTCTGAAGTCTAGAGCAGTTTGGCTGGAAAGCGGCGGCCCATCCTCCGAGATGCAGGCTCGATGCTTGCAGCTGAACCTGGCTCCGCCTGGGACGAAGGAGCAGGGCTAGGGGTTGCACAACTCCCTCGGGATTTCAGTCCAGGGGTGAAGGATTGGGGGGTGCTCCCCAGGCGGGCGGCGTCGGCTCCCGGAGGCCTCAGGGTGCCTCACGGCAGGCGATGGTGGTGGTGGGGGGAAAGGCAAAGGGCGGGGATTCTACCTTTTGCTTTTGCCTCCACATTTTGCACCAGTTTTGCCTTCCTTTTTATGGGCCTCAAGGCGGGCTATGCACGGCCCGTACGGCACGTAGTTTCCAGGCGTTCAAAAGTGATTATGATAAGCAGCCATCATGACGAAGCACTTTTGAAGCCTTTCAGGTGTTGAGCAGTGATAATGGCGAAGCGTTTTTTGGCGCCTTTCTCTTAGTATTAGGCTCTTGCACACTTCAGAAGCAAGGGGCCATTGTGACACAGCAGGGCCTTGTATAAGCAAGGGGTCATTGTAGCACGGCAGGGCCTCGTGGAATCAAGGGGATCGTAGTGACACTGTGGGGCTCCAGGAGGCCACGGGGCCATTCTGACTGTGTGGAAGCAAGGATACCGTTGTTACGCTACGGGGCATCATGGAACCAAGGAGGCCATTGTGAAGCAGCTGGGCAACCCGCTGAGACTATTATGACACTTCAAGGCCTTGTGACACTGAAGGGCCATTGTGGAACTGCAGGGCCTCGTGGAACCAGTGAGACCATTGTGACATCACAGGGCCTCATGGGAGCCAGGGGCCATTGTGACACAGCCAGGCCTGACAGAAGCAAGGGGCCATTGTGACACTGCAAGGTCTCACGGAAGCAAAGGGCCAGTGTGCCACAGCCAGGCCTTGTGGAACCAAGGGGCCATTGTGATCCTGGGGAGCCCAATAGAACCAAGGAGCCATTGTGACCCTGCAGCACCTTACGGAATCATGGAGACCCTTGTGACCCTCTGTGACCTCATGGAACCAGTGGGCCATTGTGTTATTCTGCAGCCCCATGGAAGCAAGGAAACCATTGTGACACAGCCAGGCCTCGTGGAAGCAAGGGGCCTTTGTGCCGCTGTAGAGCCAAGGAGACCACTGTGCTATTGCTGGGCCTCAGGGGAACAAAATGGTGATGCTGCAGGGCCCCAAGGCTGCAAAGAGCGTGGAACAGGTGTGGTTGGCTTGGCCTCCTGGGGGCCACCTGCCTGGTCCAGCTGAGCTTGGCATGTTGAGGGGTGCTTCTCCTCTGGCCCTGAAACGCTGGAGTTCCTTGCTTTCCTTTCTGTGCGAAAGCACTGTCCTTCTCCTCCAGGGACCCATGGCTGAAATTAGGATTCTACCTCCAAATTGGATTCTGTCCGAGGATTGTTCCCATGTGAAACCTGCCAGGACAGACAGCTCAGGCTGGCCTTGGCCTCTTAGGGGCCACCTCGCATCTGCCTTCAAAACACGCGGGGGCTGTGCTTCTCTTCCCATGGAATAAAACCATCTTTCAAGTCCAGCCATCCATGGCCAAAATTGGGAATCCACCTCTGAAATTCCATATCTCCAAGGAATAGCTCCCCGACAAAAGCTGCCAGGAATGTCCAGCTTCCCTTGGCTTCCTGAGGGCCAGCTCTCATCTGCCTTTGAAACACTGGGCCTCCTCACTTTGCTGCCAATGGAAAAGAACTGTCCTTCTGGGCCAGATGTCCATGGACAAAACTGGGATTTGGCCTCCCAAATTCCATCTAGCCAAGGATTGCTCCAAGACAAAAGCTGCCAAGACAAACAGGTCTGGCTGGCCTTGGCCTCCTTGAGGCACCACTAATCAGCCTTTGAAACACTGGGGCTCTGCCCTTTCCTTCCTGGGGAGAAGAAGTGTCATTCCCGTCCAGGCACCCACAGCTGAAATGGAATTCCACCTCCAAAACTCCCCGTATGTCCAAGGGTTGCTTTCAGACAGAAGCTGCAAGGACAGACACGTCTGCCTTGCCTTGGCCTCTGGTGGCTGCCTCTCATCTGCCTTCAAAACACTGGGGTTCTGTGGTTTCCTTCCTGTAGAAAAGAACCGACCTTCTTGTCCAGGTGCCCGTGGCCTCGAGCACATGATCACTACATAGGGACAAAGGAGCTCTGTGCTCAGTGGAGCGGAGACTGAGGACAGTGGAGGAGAGTCCTGGGTGGGCTTGAAGGGTGGTTTCAGACATGGTGGATCCTTTCTAGCTAGTAGAGACCAGCTGGCAAAAGAAAGAATTAATGCCAAGGGCAGCTGGGCAGGTCCAGGCTGGACACAAGGAGAAAGGAATTTCTCTCCCAGGGCAGTGCAGTGGTGCAACGTGTCCCCCAGAAGGAGGCTGGAGCAGCCCAAGGCTTTGTGTGCCAAGGCAGAGGCAGGCAGGACGCAGAGCCATCAGCAAAGGAAGGGGCCCATTGTTACACAGCAGGGCCGCAGAACCAAGGAGATCATTGTGACACTGCACAACCTCATGCAATCAAGGCGTCCGTGTTACGCTACTGAACCTCATGGAGCCAAGGGTCCATTGTGACACTGCGGAGCCAAGGAGACTGTTGCTGACAGTACCAAAGTTCATGGAACCAAAAGTCCATTGTGACATTGTGGCGCCTCACGGAACCGTGGAGAGCATTATGACACTTTGTTACTATCTGATTTACACCCAGAAGGGCAAAGAAAAGGAAATCTCTGAGTATAAAAAGGAAAGAACTTTGAAGGTTCAAAATATTCCCAAAGACCAGATTAAAACCAAACGAGATTAAATGTTGGTGCCAAACAAATGGGTATCTCTTTATCTAATGGTAAGAGAGGCAAAGAGAAAGGAGAAAAGTAGAGAAAAGTTAGAAAAGACAAGGTTACTCTAACAAGCACTGGATAAGTCACCACCACACTGTGCTACCTTTGTTGCTGCTGAGACAGGGTGGGGGAAGTGGAGAAGTTTTTGCCTTTTTTTCCCTGCTGTTTGAAGCGTCTTATCTGCCTCTTCTGAAGTCTAGAGCAGTTTGGCTGGAAAGCGGCGGCCCATCCTCCGAGATGCAGGCTCGATGCTTGCAGCTGAACCTGGCTCCGCCTGGGACGAAGGAGCAGGGCTAAGGGTTGCACAACTCCCTCGGGATTTCAGTCCAGGGGTGAAGGATTGGGGGGTGCTCCCCAGGCGGGCGGCGTCGGCTCCCGGAGGCCTCAGGGTGCCTCACGGCAGGCGATGGTGGTGGTGGGGGGAAAGGCAAAGGGCGGGGATTCTACCTTTTGCTTTTGCCTCCACATTTTGCACCAGTTTTGCCTTCCTTTTTATGGGCCTCAAGGCGGGCTATGCACGGCCCGTACGGCACGTAGTTTCCAGGCGTTCAAAAGTGATTATGATAAGCAGCCATCGTGACGAAGCACTTTTGAAGCCTTTCAGGTGTTGAGCAGTGATAATGGCGAAGCGTTTTTTGGCGCCTTTCTCTTAGTATTAGGCTCTTGCACACTTCAGAAGCAAGGGGCCATTGTGACACAGCAGGGCCTTGTATAAGCAAGGGGTCATTGTAGCACGGCAGGGCCTCGTGGAATCAAGGGGATCGTAGTGACACTGTGGGGCTCCAGGAGGCCACGGGGCCATTCTGACTGTGTGGAAGCAAGGATACCGTTGTTACGCTACGGGGCATCATGGAACCAAGGAGGCCATTGTGAAGCAGCTGGGCAACCCGCTGAGACTATTATGACATTTCAAGGCCTTGTGACACTGAAGGGCCATTGTGGAACTGCAGGGCCTCGTGGAACCAGTGAGACCATTGTGACATCACAGGGCCTCATGGGAGCCAGGGGCCATTGTGACACAGCCAGGCCTGACAGAAGCAAGGGGCCATTGTGACACTGCAAGGTCTCACGGAAGCAAAGGGCCAGTGTGCCACAGCCAGGCCTTGTGGAACCAAGGGGCCATTGTGATCCTGGGGAGCCCAATAGAACCAAGGAGCCATTGTGACCCTGCAGCACCTTACGGAATCATGGAGACCCTTGTGACCCTCTGTGACCTCATGGAACCAGTGGGCCATTGTGTTATTCTGCAGCCCCATGGAACCAAGGAAACCATTGTGACACAGCCAGGCCTCGTGGCAGCAAGGGGCCTTTGTGCCGCTGTAGAGCCAAGGAGACCACTGTGCTATTGCTGGGCCTCAGGGGAACAAAATGGTGATGCTGCAGGGCCCCAAGGCTGCAAAGAGCGTGGAACAGGTGTGGTTGGCTTGGCCTCCTGGGGGCCACCTGCCTGGTCCAGCTGAGCTTGGCATGTTGAGGGGTGCTTCTCCTCTGGCCCTGAAACGCTGGAGTTCCTTGCTTTCCTTTCTGTGCGAAAGCACTGTCCTTCTCCTCCAGGGACCCATGGCTGAAATTAGGATTCTACCTCCAAATTGGATTCTGTCCGAGGATTGTTCCCATGTGAAACCTGCCAGGACAGACAGCTCAGGCTGGCCTTGGCCTCTTAGGGGCCACCTCGCATCTGCCTTCAAAACACGCGGGGGCTGTGCTTCTCTTCCCATGGAATAAAACCATCTTTCAAGTCCAGCCATCCATGGCCAAAATTGGGAATCCACCTCTGAAATTCCATATCTCCAAGGAATAGCTCCCCGACAAAAGCTGCCAGGAATGTCCAGCTTCCCTTGGCTTCCTGAGGGCCAGCTCTCATCTGCCTTTGAAACACTGGGCCTCCTCACTTTGCTGCCAATGGAAAAGAACTGTCCTTCTGGGCCAGATGTCCATGGACAAAACTGGGATTTGGCCTCCCAAATTCCATCTAGCCAAGGATTGCTCCAAGACAAAAGCTGCCAAGACAAACAGGTCTGGCTGGCCTTGGCCTCCTTGAGGCACCACTAATCAGCCTTTGAAACACTGGGGCTCTGCCCTTTCCTTCCTGGGGAGAAGAAGTGTCATTCCCGTCCAGGCACCCACAGCTGAAATGGAATTCCACCTCCAAAACTCCCCGTATGTCCAAGGGTTGCTTTCAGACAGAAGCTGCAAGGACAGACAGGTCTGCCTTGCCTTGGCCTCTGGTGGCTGCCTCTCATCTGCCTTCAAAACACTGGGGTTCTGTGGTTTCCTTCCTGTAGAAAAGAACCGACCTTCTTGTCCAGGTGCCCGTGGCCTCGAGCACATGATCACTACATAGGGACAAAGGAGCTCTGTGCTCAGTGGAGCGGAGACTGAGGACAGTGGAGGAGAGTCCTGGGTGGGCTTGAAGGGTGGTTTCAGACATGGTGGATCCTTTCTAGCTAGTAGAGACCAGCTGGCAAAAGAAAGAATTAATGCCAAGGGCAGCTGGGCAGGTCCAGGCTGGACACAAGGAGAAAGGAATTTCTCTCCCAGGGCAGTGCAGTGGTGCAACGTGTCCCCCAGAAGGAGTCTGGAGCAGCCCAAGGCTTTGTGTGCCAAGGCAGAGCCAGGCAGGACGCAGAGCCATCAGCAAAGGAAGGGGCCCATTGTTACACAGCAGGGCCGCAGAACCAAGGAGATCATTGTGACACTGCACAACCTCATGCAATCAAGGCGTCCGTGTTACGCTACTGAACCTCATGGAGCCAAGGGTCCATTGTGACACTGCGGAGCCAAGGAGACTGTTGCTGACAGTACCAAAGTTCATGGAACCAAAAGTCCATTGTGACATTGTGGCGCCTCACGGAACCGTGGAGAGCATTATGACACTTTGTTACTATCTGATTTACACCCAGAAGGGCAAAGAAAAGGAAATCTCTGAGTATAAAAAGGAAAGAACTTTGAAGGTTCAAAATATTCCCAAAGACCAGATTAAAACCAAACGAGATTAAATGTTGGTGCCAAACAAATGGGTATCTCTTTATCTAATGGTAAGAGAGGCAAAGAGAAAGGAGAAAAGTAGAGAAAAGTTAGAAAAGACAAGGTTACTCTAACAAGCACTGGATAAGTCACCACCACACTGTGCTACCTTTGTTGCTGCTGAGACAGGGTGGGGGAAGTGGAGAAGTTTTTGCCTTTTTTTCCCTGCTGTTTGAAGCCTCTTATCTGCCTCTTCTGAAGTCTAGAGCAGTTTGGCTGGAAAGCGGCGGCCCATCCTCCGAGATGCAGGCTCGATGCTTGCAGCTGAACCTGGGTCCGCCTGGGACGAAGGAGCAGGGCTAAGGGTTGCACAACTCCCTCGGGATTTCAGTCCAGGGGTGAAGGATTGGGGGGTGCTCCCCAGGTGGGCGGCGTCGGCTCCCGGAGGCCTCAGGGTGCCTCACGGCAGGCGATGGTGGTGGTGGGGGGAAAGGCAAAGGGCGGGGATTCTACCTTTTGCTTTTGCCTCCACATTTTGCACCAGTTTTGCCTTCCTTTTTATGGGCCTCAAGGCGGGCTATGCACGGCCCGTACGGCACGTAGTTTCCAGGCGTTCAAAAGTGATTATGATAAGCAGCCATCGTGACGAAGCACTTTTGAAGCCTTTCAGGTGTTGAGCAGTGATAATGGCGAAGCGTTTTTTGGCGCCTTTCTCTTAGTATTAGGCTCTTGCACACTTCAGAAGCAAGGGGCCATTGTGACACAGCAGGGCCTTGTATAAGCAAGGGGTCATTGTAGCACGGCAGGGCCTCGTGGAATCAAGGGGATCGTAGTGACACTGTGGGGCTCCAGGAGGCCACGGGGCCATTCTGACTGTGTGGAAGCAAGGATACCGTTGTTACGCTACGGGGCATCATGGAACCAAGGAGGCCATTGTGAAGCAGCTGGGCAACCCGCTGAGACTATTATGACACTTCAAGGCCTTGTGACACTGAAGGGCCATGGTGGAACTGCAGGGCCTCGTGGAACCAGTGAGACCATTGTGACATCACAGGGCCTCATGGGAGCCAGGGGCCATTGTGACACAGCCAGGCCTGACAGAAGCAAGGGGCCATTGTGACACTGCAAGGTCTCACGGAAGCAAAGGGCCAGTGTGCCACAGCCAGGCCTTGTGGAACCAAGGGGCCATTGTGATCCTGGGGAGCCCAATAGAACCAAGGAGCCATTGTGACCCTGCAGCACCTTACGGAATCATGGAGACCCTTGTGACCCTCTGTGACCTCATGGAACCAGTGGGCCATTGTGTTATTCTGCAGCCCCATGGAAGCAAGGAAACCATTGTGACACAGCCAGGCCTCGTGGAAGCAAGGGGCCTTTGTGCCGCTGTAGAGCCAAGGAGACCACTGTGCTATTGCTGGGCCTCAGGGGAACAAAATGGTGATGCTGCAGGGCCCCAAGGCTGCAAAGAGCGTGGAACAGGTGTGGTTGGCTTGGCCTCCTGGGGGCCACCTGCCTGGTCCAGCTGAGCTTGGCATGTTGAGGGGTGCTTCTCCTCTGGCCCTGAAACGCTGGAGTTCCTTGCTTTCCTTTCTGTGCGAAAGCACTGTCCTTCTCCTCCAGGGACCCATGGCTGAAATTAGGATTCTACCTCCAAATTGGATTCTGTCCGAGGATTGTTCCCATGTGAAACCTGCCAGGACAGACAGCTCAGGCTGGCCTTGGCCTCTTAGGGGCCACCTCGCATCTGCCTTCAAAACACGCGGGGGCTGTGCTTCTCTTCCCATGGAATAAAACCATCTTTCAAGTCCAGCCATCCATGGCCAAAATTGGGAATCCACCTCTGAAATTCCATATCTCCAAGGAATAGCTCCCCGACAAAAGCTGCCAGGAATGTCCAGCTTCCCTTGGCTTCCTGAGGGCCAGCTCTCATCTGCCTTTGAAACACTGGGCCTCCTCACTTTGCTGCCAATGGAAAAGAACTGTCCTTCTGGGCCAGATGTCCATGGACAAAACTGGGATTTGGCCTCCCAAATTCCATCTAGCCAAGGATTGCTCCAAGACAAAAGCTGCCAAGACAAACAGGTCTGGCTGGCCTTGGCCTCCTTGAGGCACCACTAATCAGCCTTTGAAACACTGGGGCTCTGCCCTTTCCTTCCTGGGGAGAAGAAGTGTCATTCCCGTCCAGGCACCCACAGCTGAAATGGAATTCCACCTCCAAAACTCCCCGTATGTCCAAGGGTTGCTTTCAGACAGAAGCTGCAAGGACAGACACGTCTGCCTTGCCTTGGCCTCTGGTGGCTGCCTCTCATCTGCCTTCAAAACACTGGGGTTCTGTGGTTTCCTTCCTGTAGAAAAGAACCGACCTTCTTGTCCAGGTGCCCGTGGCCTCGAGCACATGATCACTACATAGGGACAAAGGAGCTCTGTGCTCAGTGGAGTGGAGACTGAGGACAGTGGAGGAGAGTCCTGGGTGGGCTTGAAGGGTGGTTTCAGACATGGTGGATCCTTTCTAGCTAGTAGAGACCAGCTGGCAAAAGAAAGAATTAATGCCAAGGGCAGCTGGGCAGGTCCAGGCTGGACACAAGGAGAAAGGAATTTCTCTCCCAGGGCAGTGCAGTGGTGCAACGTGTCCCCCAGAAGGAGTCTGGAGCAGCGCAAGGCTTTGTGTGCCAAGGCAGAGGCAGGCAGGACGCAGAGCCATCAGCAAAGGAAGGGGCCCATTGTTACACAGCAGGGCCGCAGAACCAAGGAGATCATTGTGACACTGCACAACCTCATGCAATCAAGGCGTCCGTGTTACGCTACTGAACCTCACGGAGCCAAGGGTCCATTGTGACACTGCGGAGCCAAGGAGACTGTTGCTGACAGTACCAAAGTTCATGGAACCAAAAGTCCATTGTGACATTGTGGCGCCTCACGGAACCGTGGAGAGCATTATGACACTTTGTTACTATCTGATTTACACCCAGAAGGGCAAAGAAAAGGAAATCTCTGAGTATAAAAAGGAAAGAACTTTGAAGGTTCAAAATATTCCCAAAGACCAGATTAAAACCAAACGAGATTAAATGTTGGTGCCAAACAAATGGGTATCTCTTTATCTAATGGTAAGAGAGGCAAAGAGAAAGGAGAAAAGTAGAGAAAAGTTAGAAAAGACAAGGTTACTCTAACAAGCACTGGATAAGTCACCACCACACTGTGCTACCTTTGTTGCTGCTGAGACAGGGTGGGGGAAGTGGAGAAGTTTTTGCCTTTTTTTCCCTGCTGTTTGAAGCGTCTTATCTGCCTCTTCTGAAGTCTAGAGCAGTTTGGCTGGAAAGCGGTGGCCCATCCTCCGAGATGCAGGCTCGATGCTTGCAGCTGAACCTGGGTCCGCCTGGGACGAAGGAGCAGGGCTAAGGGTTGCACAACTCCCTCGGGATTTCAGTCCAGGGGTGAAGGATTGGGGGGTGCTCCCCAGGCGGGCAGCGTCGGCTCCCGGAGGCCTCAGGGTGCCTCACGGCAGGCGATGGTGGTGGTGGGGGGAAAGGCAAAGGGCGGGGATTCTACCTTTTGCTTTTGCCTCCACATTTTGCACCAGTTTTGCCTTCCTTTTTATGGGCCTCAAGGCGGGCTATGCACGGCCCGTACGGCACGTAGTTTCCAGGCGTTCAAAAGTGATTATGATAAGCAGCCATCGTGACGAAGCACTTTTGAAGCCTTTCAGGTGTTGAGCAGTGATAATGGCGAAGCGTTTTTTGGCGCCTTTCTCTTAGTATTAGGCTCTTGCACACTTCAGAAGCAAGGGGCCATTGTGACACAGCAGGGCCTTGTATAAGCAAGGGGTCATTGTAGCACGGCAGGGCCTCGTGGAATCAAGGGGATCGTAGTGACACTGTGGGGCTCCAGGAGGCCACGGGGCCATTCTGACTGTGTGGAAGCAAGGATACCGTTGTTACGCTACGGGGCATCATGGAACCTAGGAGGCCATTGTGAAGCAGCTGGGCAACCCGCTGAGACTATTATGACACTTCAAGGCCTTGTGACACTGAAGGGCCATGGTGGAACTGCAGGGCCTCGTGGAACCAGTGAGACCATTGTGACATCACAGGGCCTCATGGGAGCCAGGGGCCATTGTGACACAGCCAGGCCTGACAGAAGCAAGGGGCCATTGTGACACTGCAAGGTCTCACGGAAGCAAAGGGCCAGTGTGCCACAGCCAGGCCTTGTGGAACCAAGGGGCCATTGTGATCCTGGGGAGCCCAATAGAACCAAGGAGCCATTGTGACCCTGCAGCACCTTACGGAATCATGGAGACCCTTGTGACCCTCTGTGACCTCATGGAACCAGTGGGCCATTGTGTTATTCTGCAGCCCCATGGAAGCAAGGAAACCATTGTGACACAGCCAGGCCTCGTGGAAGCAAGGGGCCTTTGTGCCGCTGTAGAGCCAAGGAGACCACTGTGCTATTGCTGGGCCTCAGGGGAACAAAATGGTGATGCTGCAGGGCCCCAAGGCTGCAAAGAGCGTGGAACAGGTGTGGTTGGCTTGGCCTCCTGGGGGCCACCTGCCTGGTCCAGCTGAGCTTGGCATGTTGAGGGGTGCTTCTCCTCTGGCCCTGAAACGCTGGAGTTCCTTGCTTTCCTTTCTGTGCGAAAGCACTGTCCTTCTCCTCCAGGGACCCATGGCTGAAATTAGGATTCTACCTCCAAATTGGATTCTGTCCGAGGATTGTTCCCATGTGAAACCTGCCAGGACAGACAGCTCAGGCTGGCCTTGGCCTCTTAGGGGCCACCTCGCATCTGCCTTCAAAACACGCGGGGGCTGTGCTTCTCTTCCCATGGAATAAAACCATCTTTCAAGTCCAGCCATCCATGGCCAAAATTGGGAATCCACCTCTGAAATTCCATATCTCCAAGGAATAGCTCCCCGACAAAAGCTGCCAGGAATGTCCAGCTTCCCTTGGCTTCCTGAGGGCCAGCTCTCATCTGCCTTTGAAACACTGGGCCTCCTCACTTTGCTGCCAATGGAAAAGAACTGTCCTTCTGGGCCAGATGTCCATGGACAAAACTGGGATTTGGCCTCCCAAATTGCATCTAGCCAAGGATTGCTCCAAGACAAAAGCTGCCAAGACAAACAGGTCTGGCTGGCCTTGGCCTCCTTGAGGCACCACTAATCAGCCTTTGAAACACTGGGGCTCTGCCCTTTCCTTCCTGGGGAGAAGAAGTGTCATTCCCGTCCAGGCACCCACAGCTGAAATGGAATTCCACCTCCAAAACTCCCCGTATGTCCAAGGGTTGCTTTCAGACAGAAGCTGCAAGGACAGACACGTCTGCCTTGCCTTGGCCTCTGGTGGCTGCCTCTCATCTGCCTTCAAAACACTGGGGTTCTGTGGTTTCCTTCCTGTAGAAAAGAACCGACCTTCTTGTCCAGGTGCCCGTGGCCTCGAGCACATGATCACTACATAGGGACAAAGGAGCTCTGTGCTCAGTGGAGCGGAGACTGAGGACAGTGGAGGAGAGTCCTGGGTGGGCTTGAAGGGTGGTTTCAGACATGGTGGATCCTTTCTAGCTAGTAGAGACCAGCTGGCAAAAGAAAGAATTAATGCCAAGGGCAGCTGGGCAGGTCCAGGCTGGACACAAGGAGAAAGGAATTTCTCTCCCAGGGCAGTGCAGTGGTGCAACGTGTCCCCCAGAAGGAGTCTGGAGCAGCGCAAGGCTTTGTGTGCCAAGGCAGAGGCAGGCAGGACGCAGAGCCATCAGCAAAGGAAGGGGCCCATTGTTACACAGCAGGGCCGCAGAACCAAGGAGATCATTGTGACACTGCACAACCTCATGCAATCAAGGCGTCCGTGTTACGCTACTGAACCTCATGGAGCCAAGGGTCCATTGTGACCCTGCGGAGCCAAGGAGACTGTTGCTGACAGTACCAAAGTTCATGGAACCAAAAGTCCATTGTGACATTGTGGCGCCTCACGGAACCGTGGAGAGCATTATGACACTTTGTTACTATCTGATTTACACCCAGAAGGGCAAAGAAAAGGAAATCTCTGAGTATAAAAAGGAAAGAACTTTGAAGGTTCAAAATATTCCCAAAGACCAGATTAAAACCAAACGAGATTAAATGTTGGTGCCAAACAAATGGGTATCTCTTTATCTAATGGTAAGAGAGGCAAAGAGAAAGAAGGAGAAAAGTAGAGAAAAGTTAGAAAAGACAAGGTTACTCTAACAAGCACTGGATAAGTCACCACCACACTGTGCTACCTTTGTTGCTGCTGAGACAGGGTGGGGGAAGTGGAGAAGTTTTTGCCTTTTTTTTCCTGCTGTTTGAAGCCTCTTATCTGCCTCTTCTGAAGTCTAGAGCAGTTTGGCTGGAAAGCGGCGGCCCATCCTCCGAGATGCAGGCTCGATGCTTGCAGCTGAACCTGGGTCCGCCTGGGACGAAGGAGCAGGGCTAAGGGTTGCACAACTCCCTCGGGATTTCAGTCCAGGGGTGAAGGATTGGGGGGTGCTCCCCAGGCGGGCGGCGTCGGCTCCCGGAGGCCTCAGGGTGCCTCACGGCAGGCGATGGTGGTGGTGGGGGGAAAGGCAAAGGGCGGGGATTCTACCTTTTGCTTTTGCCTCCACATTTTGCACCAGTTTTGCCTTCCTTTTTATGGGCCTCAAGGCGGGCTATGCACGGCCCGTACGGCACGTAGTTTCCAGGCGTTCAAAAGTGATTATGATAAGCAGCCATCATGACGAAGCACTTTTGAAGCCTTTCAGGTGTTGAGCAGTGATAATGGCGAAGCGTTTTTTGGCGCCTTTCTCTTAGTATTAGGCTCTTGCACACTTCAGAAGCAAGGGGCCATTGTGACACAGCAGGGCCTTGTATAAGCAAGGGGTCATTGTAGCACGGCAGGGCCTCGTGGAATCAAGGGGATCGTAGTGACACTGTGGGGCTCCAGGAGGCCACGGGGCCATTCTGACTGTGTGGAAGCAAGGATACCGTTGTTACGCTACGGGGCATCATGGAACCAAGGAGGCCATTGTGAAGCAGCTGGGCAACCCGCTGAGACTATTATGACACTTCAAGGCCTTGTGACACTGAAGGGCCATTGTGGAACTGCAGGGCCTCGTGGAACCAGTGAGACCATTGTGACATCACAGGGCCTCATGGGAGCCAGGGGCCATTGTGACACAGCCAGGCCTGACAGAAGCAAGGGGCCATTGTGACACTGCAAGGTCTCACGGAAGCAAAGGGCCAGTGTGCCACAGCCAGGCCTTGTGGAACCAAGGGGCCATTGTGATCCTGGGGAGCCCAATAGAACCAAGGAGCCATTGTGACCCTGCAGCACCTTACGGAATCATGGAGACCCTTGTGACCCTCTGTGACCTCATGGAACCAGTGGGCCATTGTGTTATTCTGCAGCCCCATGGAAGCAAGGAAACCATTGTGACACAGCCAGGCCTCGTGGAAGCAAGGGGCCTTTGTGCCGCTGTAGAGCCAAGGAGACCACTGTGCTATTGCTGGGCCTCAGGGGAACAAAATGGTGATGCTGCAGGGCCCCAAGGCTGCAAAGAGCGTGGAACAGGTGTGGTTGGCTTGGCCTCCTGGGGGCCACCTGCCTGGTCCAGCTGAGCTTGGCATGTTGAGGGGTGCTTCTCCTCTGGCCCTGAAACGCTGGAGTTCCTTGCTTTCCTTTCTGTGCGAAAGCACTGTCCTTCTCCTCCAGGGACCCATGGCTGAAATTAGGATTCTACCTCCAAATTGGATTCTGTCCGAGGATTGTTCCCATGTGAAACCTGCCAGGACAGACAGCTCAGGCTGGCCTTGGCCTCTTAGGGGCCACCTCGCATCTGCCTTCAAAACACGCGGGGGCTGTGCTTCTCTTCCCATGGAATAAAACCATCTTTCAAGTCCAGCCATCCATGGCCAAAATTGGGAATCCACCTCTGAAATTCCATATCTCCAAGGAATAGCTCCCCGACAAAAGCTGCCAGGAATGTCCAGCTTCCCTTGGCTTCCTGAGGGCCAGCTCTCATCTGCCTTTGAAACACTGGGCCTCCTCACTTTGCTGCCAATGGAAAAGAACTGTCCTTCTGGGCCAGATGTCCACGGACAAAACTGGGATTTGGCCTCCCAAATTCCATCTAGCCAAGGATTGCTCCAAGACAAAAGCTGCCAAGACAAACAGGTCTGGCTGGCCTTGGCCTCCTTGAGGCACCACTAATCAGCCTTTGAAACACTGGGGCTCTGCCCTTTCCTTCCTGGGGAGAAGAAGTGTCATTCCCGTCCAGGCACCCACAGCTGAAATGGAATTCCACCTCCAAAACTCCCCGTATGTCCAAGGGTTGCTTTCAGACAGAAGCTGCAAGGACAGACACGTCTGCCTTGCCTTGGCCTCTGGTGGCTGCCTCTCATCTGCCTTCAAAACACTGGGGTTCTGTGGTTTCCTTCCTGTAGAAAAGAACCGACCTTCTTGTCCAGGTGCCCGTGGCCTCGAGCACATGATCACTACATAGGGACAAAGGAGCTCTGTGCTCAGTGGAGCGGAGACTGAGGACAGTGGAGGAGAGTCCTGGGTGGGCTTGAAGGGTGGTTTCAGACATGGTGGATCCTTTCTAGCTAGTAGAGACCAGCTGGCAAAAGAAAGAATTAATGCCAAGGGCAGCTGGGCAGGTCCAGGCTGGACACAAGGAGAAAGGAATTTCTCTCCCAGGGCAGTGCAGTGGTGCAACGTGTCCCCCAGAAGGAGTCTGGAGCAGCCCAAGGCTTTGTGTGCCAAGGCAGAGGCAGGCAGGACGCAGAGCCATCAGCAAAGGAAGGGGCCCATTGTTACACAGCAGGGCCGCAGAACCAAGGAGATCATTGTGACACTGCACAACCTCATGCAATCAAGGCGTCCGTGTTACGCTACTGAACCTCATGGAGCCAAGGGTCCATTGTGACACTGCGGAGCCAAGGAGACTGTTGCTGACAGTACCAAAGTTCATGGAACCAAAAGTCCATTGTGACATTGTGGCGCCTCACGGAACCGTGGAGAGCATTATGACACTTTGTTACTATCTGATTTACACCCAGAAGGGCAAAGAAAAGGAAATCTCTGAGTATAAAAAGGAAAGAACTTTGAAGGTTCAAAATATTCCCAAAGACCAGATTAAAACCAAACGAGATTAAATGTTGGTGCCAAACAAATGGGTATCTCTTTATCTAATGGTAAGAGAGGCAAAGAGAAAGGAGAAAAGTAGAGAAAAGTTAGAAAAGACAAGGTTACTCTAACAAGCACTGGATAAGTCACCACCACACTGTGCTACCTTTGTTGCTGCTGAGACAGGGTGGGGGAAGTGGAGAAGTTTTTGCCTTTTTTTCCCTGCTGTTTGAAGCGTCTTATCTGCCTCTTCTGAAGTCTAGAGCAGTTTGGCTGGAAAGCGGCGGCCCATCCTCCGAGATGCAGGCTCGATGCTTGCAGCTGAACCTGGGTCCGCCTGGGACGAAGGAGCAGGGCTAAGGGTTGCACAACTCCCTCGGGATTTCAGTCCAGGGGTGAAGGATTGGGGGGTGCTCCCCAGGCGGGCGGCGTCGGCTCCCGGAGGCCTCAGGGTGCCTCACGGCAGGCGATGGTGGTGGTGGGGGGAAAGGCAAAGGGCGGGGATTCTACCTTTTGCTTTTGCCTCCACATTTTGCACCAGTTTTGCCTTCCTTTTTATGGGCCTCAAGGCGGGCTATGCACGGCCCGTACGGCACGTAGTTTCCAGGCGTTCAAAAGTGATTATGATAAGCAGCCATCGTGACGAAGCACTTTTGAAGCCTTTCAGGTGTTGAGCAGTGATAATGGCGAAGCGTTTTTTGGCGCCTTTCTCTTAGTATTAGGCTCTTGCACACTTCAGAAGCAAGGGGCCATTGTGACACAGCAGGGCCTTGTATAAGCAAGGGGTCATTGTAGCACGGCAGGGCCTCGTGGAATCAAGGGGATCGTAGTGACACTGTGGGGCTCCAGGAGGCCACGGGGCCATTCTGACTGTGTGGAAGCAAGGATACCGTTGTTACGCTACGGGGCATCATGGAACCAAGGAGGCCATTGTGAAGCAGCTGGGCAACCCGCTGAGACTATTATGACACTTCAAGGCCTTGTGACACTGAAGGGCCATTGTGGAACTGCAGGGCCTCGTGGAACCAGTGAGACCATTGTGACATCACAGGGCCTCATGGGAGCCAGGGGCCATTGTGACACAGCCAGGCCTGACAGAAGCAAGGGGCCATTGTGACACTGCAAGGTCTCACGGAAGCAAAGGGCCAGTGTGCCACAGCCAGGCCTTGTGGAACCAAGGGGCCATTGTGATCCTGGGGAGCCCAATAGAACCAAGGAGCCATTGTGACCCTGCAGCACCTTACGGAATCATGGAGACCCTTGTGACCCTCTGTGACCTCATGGAACCAGTGGGCCATTGTGTTATTCTGCAGCCCCATGGAAGCAAGGAAACCATTGTGACACAGCCAGGCCTCGTGGAAGCAAGGGGCCTTTGTGCCGCTGTAGAGCCAAGGAGACCACTGTGCTATTGCTGGGCCTCAGGGGAACAAAATGGTGATGCTGCAGGGCCCCAAGGCTGCAAAGAGCGTGGAACAGGTGTGGTTGGCTTGGCCTCCTGGGGGCCACCTGCCTGGTCCAGCTGAGCTTGGCATGTTGAGGGGTGCTTCTCCTCTGGCCCTGAAACACTGGAGTTCCTTGCTTTCCTTTCTGTGCGAAAGCACTGTCCTTCTCCTCCAGGGACCCATGGCTGAAATTAGGATTCTACCTCCAAATTGGATTCTGTCCGAGGATTGTTCCCATGTGAAACCTGCCAGGACAGACAGCTCAGGCTGGCCTTGGCCTCTTAGGGGCCACCTCGCATCTGCCTTCAAAACACGCGGGGGCTGTGCTTCTCTTCCCATGGAATAAAACCATCTTTCAAGTCCAGCCATCCATGGCCAAAATTGGGAATCCACCTCTGAAATTCCATATCTCCAAGGAATAGCTCCCCGACAAAAGCTGCCAGGAATGTCCAGCTTCCCTTGGCTTCCTGAGGGCCAGCTCTCATCTGCCTTTGAAACACTGGGCCTCCTCACTTTGCTGCCAATGGAAAAGAACTGTCCTTCTGGGCCAGATGTCCACGGACAAAACTGGGATTTGGCCTCCCAAATTCCATCTAGCCAAGGATTGCTCCAAGACAAAAGCTGCCAAGACAAACAGGTCTGGCTGGCCTTGGCCTCCTTGAGGCACCACTAATCAGCCTTTGAAACACTGGGGCTCTGCCCTTTCCTTCCTGGGGAGAAGAAGTGTCATTCCCGTCCAGGCACCCACAGCTGAAATGGAATTCCACCTCCAAAACTCCCCGTATGTCCAAGGGTTGCTTTCAGACAGAAGCTGCAAGGACAGACAGGTCTGCCTTGCCTTGGCCTCTGGTGGCTGCCTCTCATCTGCCTTCAAAACACTGGGGTTCTGTGGTTTCCTTCCTGTAGAAAAGAACCGACCTTCTTGTCCAGGTGCCCGTGGCCTCGAGCACATGATCACTACAGAGGGACAAAGGAGCTCTGTGCTCAGTGGAGTGGAGACTGAGGACAGTGGAGGAGAGTCCTGGGTGGGCTTGAAGGGTGGTTTCAGACATGGTGGATCCTTTCTAGCTAGTAGAGACCAGCTGGCAAAAGAAAGAATTAATGCCAAGGGCAGCTGGGCAGGTCCAGGCTGGACACAAGGAGAAAGGAATTTCTCTCCCAGGGCAGTGCAGTGGTGCAACGTGTCCCCCAGAAGGAGTCTGGAGCAGCCCAAGGCTTTGTGTGCCAAGGCAGAGGCAGGCAGGACGCAGAGCCATCAGCAAAGGAAGGGGCCCATTGTTACACAGCAGGGCCGCAGAACCAAGGAGATCATTGTGACACTGCACAACCTCATGCAATCAAGGCGTCCGTGTTACGCTACTGAACCTCACGGAGCCAAGGGTCCATTGTGACCCTGCGGAGCCAAGGAGACTGTTGCTGACAGTACCAAAGTTCATGGAACCAAAAGTCCATTGTGACATTGTGGCGCCTCACGGAACCGTGGAGAGCATTATGACACTTTGTTACTATCTGATTTACACCCAGAAGGGCAAAGAAAAGGAAATCTCTGAGTATAAAAAGGAAAGAACTTTGAAGGTTCAAAATATTCCCAAAGACCAGATTAAAACCAAACGAGATTAAATGTTGGTGCCAAACAAATGGGTATCTCTTTATCTAATGGTAAGAGAGGCAAAGAGAAAGGAGAAAAGTAGAGAAAAGTTAGAAAAGACAAGGTTACTCTAACAAGCACTGGATAAGTCACCACCACACTGTGCTACCTTTGTTGCTGCTGAGACAGGGTGGGGGAAGTGGAGAAGTTTTTGCCTTTTTTTCCCTGCTGTTTGAAGCGTCTTATCTGCCTCTTCTGAAGTCTAGAGCAGTTTGGCTGGAAAGCGGTGGCCCATCCTCCGAGATGCAGGCTCGATGCTTGCAGCTGAACCTGGGTCCGCCTGGGACGAAGGAGCAGGGCTAAGGGTTGCACAACTCCCTCGGGATTTCAGTCCAGGGGTGAAGGATTGGGGGGTGCTCCCCAGGCGGGCGGCGTCGGCTCCCGGAGGCCTCAGGGTGCCTCACGGCAGGCGATGGTGGTGGTGGGGGGAAAGGCAAAGGGCGGGGATTCTACCTTTTGCTTTTGCCTCCACATTTTGCACCAGTTTTGCCTTCCTTTTTATGGGCCTCAAGGCGGGCTATGCACGGCCCGTACGGCACGTAGTTTCCAGGCGTTCAAAAGTGATTATGATAAGCAGCCATCATGACGAAGCACTTTTGAAGCCTTTCAGGTGTTGAGCAGTGATAATGGCGAAGCGTTTTTTGGCGCCTTTCTCTTAGTATTAGGCTCTTGCACACTTCAGAAGCAAGGGGCCATTGTGACACAGCAGGGCCTTGTATAAGCAAGGGGTCATTGTAGCACGGCAGGGCCTCGTGGAATCAAGGGGATCGTAGTGACACTGTGGGGCTCCAGGAGGCCACGGGGCCATTCTGACTGTGTGGAAGCAAGGATACCGTTGTTACGCTACGGGGCATCATGGAACCAAGGAGGCCATTGTGAAGCAGCTGGGCAACCCGCTGAGACTATTATGACACTTCAAGGCCTTGTGACACTGAAGGGCCATTGTGGAACTGCAGGGCCTCGTGGAACCAGTGAGACCATTGTGACATCACAGGGCCTCATGGGAGCCAGGGGCCATTGTGACACAGCCAGGCCTGACAGAAGCAAGGGGCCATTGTGACACTGCAAGGTCTCACGGAAGCAAAGGGCCAGTGTGCCACAGCCAGGCCTTGTGGAACCAAGGGGCCATTGTGATCCTGGGGAGCCCAATACAACCAAGGAGCCATTGTGACCCTGCAGCACCTTACGGAATCATGGAGACCCTTGTGACCCTCTGTGACCTCATGGAACCAGTGGGCCATTGTGTTATTCTGCAGCCCCATGGAAGCAAGGAAACCATTGTGACACAGCCAGGCCTCGTGGAAGCAAGGGGCCTTTGTGCCGCTGTAGAGCCAAGGAGACCACTGTGCTATTGCTGGGCCTCAGGGGAACAAAATGGTGATGCTGCAGGGCCCCAAGGCTGCAAAGAGCGTGGAACAGGTGTGGTTGGCTTGGCCTCCTGGGGGCCACCTGCCTGGTCCAGCTGAGCTTGGCATGTTGAGGGGTGCTTCTCCTCTGGCCCTGAAACGCTGGAGTTCCTTGCTTTCCTTTCTGTGCGAAAGCACTGTCCTTCTCCTCCAGGGACCCATGGCTGAAATTAGGATTCTACCTCCAAATTGGATTCTGTCCGAGGATTGTTCCCATGTGAAACCTGCCAGGACAGACAGCTCAGGCTGGCCTTGGCCTCTTAGGGGCCACCTCGCATCTGCCTTCAAAACACGCGGGGGCTGTGCTTCTCTTCCCATGGAAAAAACCATCTTTCAAGTCCAGCCATCCATGGCCAAAATTGGGAATCCACCTCTGAAATTCCATATCTCCAAGGAATAGCTCCCCGACAAAAGCTGCCAGGAATGTCCAGCTTCCCTTGGCTTCCTGAGGGCCAGCTCTCATCTGCCTTTGAAACACTGGGCCTCCTCACTTTGCTGCCAATGGAAAAGAACTGTCCTTCTGGGCCAGATGTCCACGGACAAAACTGGGATTTGGCCTCCCAAATTCCATCTAGCCAAGGATTGCTCCAAGACAAAAGCTGCCAAGACAAACAGGTCTGGCTGGCCTTGGCCTCCTTGAGGCACCACTAATCAGCCTTTGAAACACTGGGGCTCTGCCCTTTCCTTCCTGGGGAGAAGAAGTGTCATTCCCGTCCAGGCACCCACAGCTGAAATGGAATTCCACCTCCAAAACTCCCCATATGTCCAAGGGTTGCTTTCAGACAGAAGCTGCAAGGACAGACAGGTCTGCCTTGCCTTGGCCTCTGGTGGCTGCCTCTCATCTGCCTTCAAAACACTGGGGTTCTGTGGTTTCCTTCCTGTAGAAAAGAACCGACCTTCTTGTCCAGGTGCCCGTGGCCTCGAGCACATGATCACTACATAGGGACAAAGGAGCTCTGTGCTCAGTGGAGCGGAGACTGAGGACAGTGGAGGAGAGTCCTGGGTGGGCTTGAAGGGTGGTTTCAGACATGGTGGATCCTTTCTACCTAGTAGAGACCAGCTGGCAAAAGAAAGAATTAATGCCAAGGGCAGCTGGGCAGGTCCAGGCTGGACACAAGGAGAAAGGAATTTCTCTCCCAGGGCAGTGCAGTGGTGCAACGTGTCCCCCAGAAGGAGTCTGGAGCAGCCCAAGGCTTTGTGTGCCAAGGCAGAGGCAGGCAGGACGCAGAGCCATCAGCAAAGGAAGGGGCCCATTGTTACACAGCAGGGCCGCAGAACCAAGGAGATCATTGTGACACTGCACAACCTCATGCAATCAAGGCGTCCGTGTTACGCTACTGAACCTCATGGAGCCAAGGGTCCATTGTGACCCTGCGGAGCCAAGGAGACTGTTGCTGACAGTACCAAAGTTCATGGAACCAAAAGTCCATTGTGACATTGTGGCGCCTCACGGAACCGTGGAGAGCATTATGACACTTTGTTACTATCTGATTTACACCCAGAAGGGCAAAGAAAAGGAAATCTCTGAGTATAAAAAGGAAAGAACTTTGAAGGTTCAAAATATTCCCAAAGACCAGATTAAAACCAAACGAGATTAAATGTTGGTGCCAAACAAATGGGTATCTCTTTATCTAATGGTAAGAGAGGCAAAGAGAAAGAAGGAGAAAAGTAGAGAAAAGTTAGAAAAGACAAGGTTACTCTAACAAGCACTGGATAAGTCACCACCACACTGTGCTACCTTTGTTGCTGCTGAGACAGGGTGGGGGAAGTGGAGAAGTTTTTGCCTTTTTTTTCCTGCTGTTTGAAGCCTCTTATCTGCCTCTTCTGAAGTCTAGAGCAGTTTGGCTGGAAAGCGGCGGCCCATCCTCCTAGATGCAGGCTCGATGCTTGCAGCTGAACCTGGCTCCGCCTGGGACGAAGGAGCAGGGCTAGGGGTTGCACAACTCCCTCGGGATTTCAGTCCAGGGGTGAAGGATTGGGGGGTGCTCCCCAGGCGGGCGGCGTCGGCTCCCGGAGGCCTCAGGGTGCCTCACGGCAGGCGATGGTGGTGGTGGGGGGAAAGGCAAAGGGCGGGGATTCTACCTTTTGCTTTTGCCTCCACATTTTGCACCAGTTTTGCCTTCCTTTTTATGGGCCTCAAGGCGGGCTATGCACGGCCCGTACGGCACGTAGTTTCCAGGCGTTCAAAAGTGATTATGATAAGCAGCCATCGTGACGAAGCACTTTTGAAGCCTTTCAGGTGTTGAGCAGTGATAATGGCGAAGTGTTTTTTGGCGCCTTTCTCTTAGTATTAGGCTCTTGCACACTTCAGAAGCAAGGGGCCATTGTGACACAGCAGGGCCTTGTATAAGCAAGGGGTCATTGTAGCACGGCAGGGCCTCGTGGAATCAAGGGGATCGTAGTGACACTGTGGGGCTCCAGGAGGCCACGGGGCCATTCTGACTGTGTGCAAGCAAGGATACCGTTGTTACGCTACGGGGCATCATGGAACCAAGGAGGCCATTGTGAAGCAGCTGGGCAACCCGCTGAGACTATTATGACACTTCAAGGCCTTGTGACACTGAAGGGCCATGGTGGAACTGCAGGGCCTCGTGGAACCAGTGAGACCATTGTGACATCACAGGGCCTCATGGGAGCCAGGGGCCATTGTGACACAGCCAGGCCTGACAGAAGCAAGGGGCCATTGTGACACTGCAAGGTCTCACGGAAGCAAAGGGCCAGTGTGCCACAGCCAGGCCTTGTGGAACCAAGGGGCCATTGTGATCCTGGGGAGCCCAATAGAACCAAGGAGCCATTGTGACCCTGCAGCACCTTACGGAATCATGGAGACCCTTGTGACCCTCTGTGACCTCATGGAACCAGTGGGCCATTGTGTTATTCTGCAGCCCCATGGAAGCAAGGAAACCATTGTGACACAGCCAGGCCTCGTGGAAGCAAGGGGCCTTTGTGCCGCTGTAGAGCCAAGGAGACCACTGTGCTATTGCTGGGCCTCAGGGGAACAAAATGGTGATGCTGCAGGGCCCCAAGGCTGCAAAGAGCGTGGAACAGGTGTGGTTGGCTTGGCCTCCTGGGGGCCACCTGCCTGGTCCAGCTGAGCTTGGCATGTTGAGGGGTGCTTCTCCTCTGGCCCTGAAACGCTGGAGTTCCTTGCTTTCCTTTCTGTGCGAAAGCACTGTCCTTCTCCTCCAGGGACCCATGGCTGAAATTAGGATTCTACCTCCAAATTGGATTCTGTCCGAGGATTGTTCCCATGTGAAACCTGCCAGGACAGACAGCTCAGGCTGGCCTTGGCCTCTTAGGGGCCACCTCGCATCTGCCTTCAAAACACGCGGGGGCTGTGCTTCTCTTCCCATGGAAAAAACCATCTTTCAAGTCCAGCCATCCATGGCCAAAATTGGGAATCCACCTCTGAAATTCCATATCTCCAAGGAATAGCTCCCCGACAAAAGCTGCCAGGAATGTCCAGCTTCCCTTGGCTTCCTGAGGGCCAGCTCTCATCTGCCTTTGAAACACTGGGCCTCCTCACTTTGCTGCCAATGGAAAAGAACTGTCCTTCTGGGCCAGATGTCCACGGACAAAACTGGGATTTGGCCTCCCAAATTCCATCTAGCCAAGGATTGCTCCAAGACAAAAGCTGCCAAGACAAACAGGTCTGGCTGGCCTTGGCCTCCTTGAGGCACCACTAATCAGCCTTTGAAACACTGGGGCTCTGCCCTTTCCTTCCTGGGGAGAAGAAGTGTCATTCCCGTCCAGGCACCCACAGCTGAAATGGAATTCCACCTCCAAAACTCCCCGTATGTCCAAGGGTTGCTTTCAGACAGAAGCTGCAAGGACAGACACGTCTGCCTTGCCTTGGCCTCTGGTGGCTGCCTCTCATCTGCCTTCAAAACACTGGGGTTCTGTGGTTTCCTTCCTGTAGAAAAGAACCGACCTTCTTGTCCAGGTGCCCGTGGCCTCAAGCACATGATCACTACAGAGGGACAAAGGAGCTCTGTGCTCAGTGGAGTGGAGACTGAGGACAGTGGAGGAGAGTCCTGGGTGGGCTTGAAGGGTGGTTTCAGACATGGTGGATCCTTTCTAGCTAGTAGAGACCAGCTGGCAAAAGAAAGAATTAATGCCAAGGGCAGCTGGGCAGGTCCAGGCTGGACACAAGGAGAAAGGAATTTCTCTCCCAGGGCAGTGCAGTGGTGCAACGTGTCCCCCAGAAGGAGGCTGGAGCAGCCCAAGGCTTTGTGTGCCAAGGCAGAGGCAGGCAGGACGCAGAGCCATCAGCAAAGGAAGGGGCCCATTGTTACACAGCAGGGCCGCAGAACCAAGGAGATCATTGTGACACTGCACAACCTCATGCAATCAAGGCGTCCGTGTTACGCTACTGAACCTCATGGAGCCAAGGGTCCATTGTGACCCTGCGGAGCCAAGGAGACTGTTGCTGACAGTACCAAAGTTCATGGAACCAAAAGTCCATTGTGACATTGTGGCGCCTCACGGAACCGTGGAGAGCATTATGACACTTTGTTACTATCTGATTTACACCCAGAAGGGCAAAGAAAAGGAAATCTCTGAGTATAAAAAGGAAAGAACTTTGAAGGTTCAAAATATTCCCAAAGACCAGATTAAAACCAAACGAGATTAAATGTTGGTGCCAAACAAATGGGTATCTCTTTATCTAATGGTAAGAGAGGCAAAGAGAAAGAAGGAGAAAAGTAGAGAAAAGTTAGAAAAGACAAGGTTACTCTAACAAGCACTGGATAAGTCACCACCACACTGTGCTACCTTTGTTGCTGCTGAGACAGGGTGGGGGAAGTGGAGAAGTTTTTGCCTTTTTTTTCCTGCTGTTTGAAGCCTCTTATCTGCCTCTTCTGAAGTCTAGAGCAGTTTGGCTGGAAAGCGGCGGCCCATCCTCCGAGATGCAGGCTCGATGCTTGCAGCTGAACCTGGCTCCGCCTGGGACGAAGGAGCAGGGCTAGGGGTTGCACAACTCCCTCGGGATTTCAGTCCAGGGGTGAAGGATTGGGGGGTGCTCCCCAGGCGGGCGGCGTCGGCTCCCGGAGGCCTCAGGGTGCCTCACGGCAGGCGATGGTGGTGGTGGGGGGAAAGGCAAAGGGCGGGGATTCTACCTTTTGCTTTTGCCTCCACATTTTGCACCAGTTTTGCCTTCCTTTTTATGGGCCTCAAGGCGGGCTATGCACGGCCCGTACGGCACGTAGTTTCCAGGCGTTCAAAAGTGATTATGATAAGCAGCCATCGTGACGAAGCACTTTTGAAGCCTTTCAGGTGTTGAGCAGTGATAATGGCGAAGCGTTTTTTGGCGCCTTTCTCTTAGTATTAGGCTCTTGCACACTTCAGAAGCAAGGGGCCATTGTGACACAGCAGGGCCTTGTATAAGCAAGGGGTCATTGTAGCACGGCAGGGCCTCGTGGAATCAAGGGGATCGTAGTGACACTGTGGGGCTCCAGGAGGCCACGGGGCCATTCTGACTGTGTGGAAGCAAGGATACCGTTGTTACGCTACGGGGCATCATGGAACCAAGGAGGCCATTGTGAAGCAGCTGGGCAACCCGCTGAGACTATTATGACACTTCAAGGCCTTGTGACACTGAAGGGCCATGGTGGAACTGCAGGGCCTCGTGGAACCAGTGAGACCATTGTGACATCACAGGGCCTCATGGGAGCCAGGGGCCATTGTGACACAGCCAGGCCTGACAGAAGCAAGGGGCCATTGTGACACTGCAAGGTCTCACGGAAGCAAAGGGCCAGTGTGCCACAGCCAGGCCTTGTGGAACCAAGGGGCCATTGTGATCCTGGGGAGCCCAATAGAACCAAGGAGCCATTGTGACCCTGCAGCACCTTACGGAATCATGGAGACCCTTGTGACCCTCTGTGACCTCATGGAACCAGTGGGCCATTGTGTTATTCTGCAGCCCCATGGAACCAAGGAAACCATTGTGACACAGCCAGGCCTCGTGGAAGCAAGGGGCCTTTGTGCCGCTGTAGAGCCAAGGAGACCACTGTGCTATTGCTGGGCCTCAGGGGAACAAAATGGTGATGCTGCAGGGCCCCAAGGCTGCAAAGAGCGTGGAACAGGTGTGGTTGGCTTGGCCTCCTGGGGGCCACCTGCCTGCTCCAGCTGAGCTTGGCATGTTGAGGGGTGCTTCTCCTCTGGCCCTGAAACGCTGGAGTTCCTTGCTTTCCTTTCTGTGCGAAAGCACTGTCCTTCTCCTCCAGGGACCCATGGCTGAAATTAGGATTCTACCTCCAAATTGGATTCTGTCCGAGGATTGTTCCCATGTGAAACCTGCCAGGACAGACAGCTCAGGCTGGCCTTGGCCTCTTAGGGGCCACCTCGCATCTGCCTTCAAAACACGCGGGGGCTGTGCTTCTCTTCCCATGGAAAAAACCATCTTTCAAGTCCAGCCATCCATGGCCAAAATTGGGAATCCACCTCTGAAATTCCATATCTCCAAGGAATAGCTCCCCGACAAAAGCTGCCAGGAATGTCCAGCTTCCCTTGGCTTCCTGAGGGCCAGCTCTCATCTGCCTTTGAAACACTGGGCCTCCTCACTTTGCTGCCAATGGAAAAGAACTGTCCTTCTGGGCCAGATGTCCACGGACAAAACTGGGATTTGGCCTCCCAAATTGCATCTAGCCAAGGATTGCTCCAAGACAAAAGCTGCCAAGACAAACAGGTCTGGCTGGCCTTGGCCTCCTTGAGGCACCACTAATCAGCCTTTGAAACACTGGGGCTCTGCCCTTTCCTTCCTGGGGAGAAGAAGTGTCATTCCCGTCCAGGCACCCACAGCTGAAATGGAATTCCACCTCCAAAACTCCCCGTATGTCCAAGGGTTGCTTTCAGACAGAAGCTGCAAGGACAGACACGTCTGCCTTGCCTTGGCCTCTGGTGGCTGCCTCTCATCTGCCTTCAAAACACTGGGGTTCTGTGGTTTCCTTCCTGTAGAAAAGAACCGACCTTCTTGTCCAGGTGCCCGTGGCCTCGAGCACATGATCACTACAGAGGGACAAAGGAGCTCTGTGCTCAGTGGAGTGGAGACTGAGGACAGTGGAGGAGAGTCCTGGGTGGGCTTGAAGGGTGGTTTCAGACATGGTGGATCCTTTCTAGCTAGTAGAGACCAGCTGGCAAAAGAAAGAATTAATGCCAAGGGCAGCTGGGCAGGTCCAGGCTGGACACAAGGAGAAAGGAATTTCTCTCCCAGGGCAGTGCAGTGGTGCAACGTGTCCCCCAGAAGGAGGCTGGAGCAGCCCAAGGCTTTGTGTGCCAAGGCAGAGGCAGGCAGGACGCAGAGCCATCAGCAAAGGAAGGGGCCCATTGTTACACAGCAGGGCCGCAGAACCAAGGAGATCATTGTGACACTGCACAACCTCATGCAATCAAGGCGTCCGTGTTACGCTACTGAACCTCATGGAGCCAAGGGTCCATTGTGACCCTGCGGAGCCAAGGAGACTGTTGCTGACAGTACCAAAGTTCATGGAACCAAAAGTCCATTGTGACATTGTGGCGCCTCACGGAACCGTGGAGAGCATTATGACACTTTGTTACTATCTGATTTACACCCAGAAGGGCAAAGAAAAGGAAATCTCTGAGTATAAAAAGGAAAGAACTTTGAAGGTTCAAAATATTCCCAAAGACCAGATTAAAACCAAACGAGATTAAATGTTGGTGCCAAACAAATGGGTATCTCTTTATCTAATGGTAAGAGAGGCAAAGAGAAAGAAGGAGAAAAGTAGAGAAAAGTTAGAAAAGACAAGGTTACTCTAACAAGCACTGGATAAGTCACCACCACACTGTGCTACCTTTGTTGCTGCTGAGACAGGGTGGGGGAAGTGGAGAAGTTTTTGCCTTTTTTTTCCTGCTGTTTGAAGCCTCTTATCTGCCTCTTCTGAAGTCTAGAGCAGTTTGGCTGGAAAGCGGCGGCCCATCCTCCGAGATGCAGGCTCGATGCTTGCAGCTGAACCTGGCTCCGCCTGGGACGAAGGAGCAGGGCTAGGGGTTGCACAACTCCCTCGGGATTTCAGTCCAGGGGTGAAGGATTGGGGGGTGCTCCCCAGGCGGGCGGCGTCGGCTCCCGGAGGCCTCAGGGTGCCTCACGGCAGGCGATGGTGGTGGTGGGGGGAAAGGCAAAGGGCGGGGATTCTACCTTTTGCTTTTGCCTCCACATTTTGCACCAGTTTTGCCTTCCTTTTTATGGGCCTCAAGGCGGGCTATGCACGGCCCGTACGGCACGTAGTTTCCAGGCGTTCAAAAGTGATTATGATAAGCAGCCATCGTGACGAAGCACTTTTGAAGCCTTTCAGGTGTTGAGCAGTGATAATGGCGAAGCGTTTTTTGGCGCCTTTCTCTTAGTATTAGGCTCTTGCACACTTCAGAAGCAAGGGGCCATTGTGACACAGCAGGGCCTTGTATAAGCAAGGGGTCATTGTAGCAAGGCAGGGCCTCGTGGAATCAAGGGGATCGTAGTGACACTGTGGGGCTCCAGGAGGCCACGGGGCCATTCTGACTGTGTGGAAGCAAGGATACCGTTGTTACGCTACGGGGCATCATGGAACCAAGGAGGCCATTGTGAAGCAGCTGGGCAACCCGCTGAGACTATTATGACACTTCAAGGCCTTGTGACACTGAAGGGCCATTGTGGAACTGCAGGGCCTCGTGGAACCAGTGAGACCATTGTGACATCACAGGGCCTCATGGGAGCCAGGGGCCATTGTGACACAGCCAGGCCTGACAGAAGCAAGGGGCCATTGTGACACTGCAAGGTCTCACGGAAGCAAAGGGCCAGTGTGCCACAGCCAGGCCTTGTGGAACCAAGGGGCCATTGTGATCCTGGGGAGCCCAATAGAACCAAGGAGCCATTGTGACCCTGCAGCACCTTACGGAATCATGGAGACCCTTGTGACCCTCTGTGACCTCATGGAACCAGTGGGCCATTGTGTTATTCTGCAGCCCCATGGAACCAAGGAAACCATTGTGACACAGCCAGGCCTCGTGGAAGCAAGGGGCCTTTGTGCCGCTGTAGAGCCAAGGAGACCACTGTGCTATTGCTGGGCCTCAGGGGAACAAAATGGTGATGCTGCAGGGCCCCAAGGCTGCAAAGAGCGTGGAACAGGTGTGGTTGGCTTGGCCTCCTGGGGGCCACCTGCCTGCTCCAGCTGAGCTTGGCATGTTGAGGGGTGCTTCTCCTCTGGCCCTGAAACGCTGGAGTTCCTTGCTTTCCTTTCTGTGCGAAAGCACTGTCCTTCTCCTCCAGGGACCCATGGCTGAAATTAGGATTCTACCTCCAAATTGGATTCTGTCCGAGGATTGTTCCCATGTGAAACCTGCCAGGACAGACAGCTCAGGCTGGCCTTGGCCTCTTAGGGGCCACCTCGCATCTGCCTTCAAAACACGCGGGGGCTGTGCTTCTCTTCCCATGGAAAAAACCATCTTTCAAGTCCAGCCATCCATGGCCAAAATTGGGAATCCACCTCTGAAATTCCATATCTCCAAGGAATAGCTCCCCGACAAAAGCTGCCAGGAATGTCCAGCTTCCCTTGGCTTCCTGAGGGCCAGCTCTCATCTGCCTTTGAAACACTGGGCCTCCTCACTTTGCTGCCAATGGAAAAGAACTGTCCTTCTGGGCCAGATGTCCACGGACAAAACTGGGATTTGGCCTCCCAAATTCCATCTAGCCAAGGATTGCTCCAAGACAAAAGCTGCCAAGACAAACAGGTCTGGCTGGCCTTGGCCTCCTTGAGGCACCACTAATCAGCCTTTGAAACACTGGGGCTCTGCCCTTTCCTTCCTGGGGAGAAGAAGTGTCATTCCCGTCCAGGCACCCACAGCTGAAATGGAATTCCACCTCCAAAACTCCCCGTATGTCCAAGGGTTGCTTTCAGACAGAAGCTGCAAGGACAGACACGTCTGCCTTGCCTTGGCCTCTGGTGGCTGCCTCTCATCTGCCTTCAAAACACTGGGGTTCTGTGGTTTCCTTCCTGTAGAAAAGAACCGACCTTCTTGTCCAGGTGCCCGTGGCCTCAAGCACATGATCACTACAGAGGGACAAAGGAGCTCTGTGCTCAGTGGAGTGGAGACTGAGGACAGTGGAGGAGAGTCCTGGGTGGGCTTGAAGGGTGGTTTCAGACATGGTGGATCCTTTCTAGCTAGTAGAGACCAGCTGGCAAAAGAAAGAATTAATGCCAAGGGCAGCTGGGCAGGTCCAGGCTGGACACAAGGAGAAAGGAATTTCTCTCCCAGGGCAGTGCAGTGGTGCAACGTGTCCCCCAGAAGGAGGCTGGAGCAGCCCAAGGCTTTGTGTGCCAAGGCAGAGGCAGGCAGGACGCAGAGCCATCAGCAAAGGAAGGGGCCCATTGTTACACAGCAGGGCCGCAGAACCAAGGAGATCATTGTGACACTGCACAACCTCATGCAATCAAGGCGTCCGTGTTACGCTACTGAACCTCATGGAGCCAAGGGTCCATTGTGACCCTGCGGAGCCAAGGAGACTGTTGCTGACAGTACCAAAGTTCATGGAACCAAAAGTCCATTGTGACATTGTGGCGCCTCACGGAACCGTGGAGAGCATTATGACACTTTGTTACTATCTGATTTACACCCAGAAGGGCAAAGAAAAGGAAATCTCTGAGTATAAAAAGGAAAGAACTTTGAAGGTTCAAAATATTCCCAAAGACCAGATTAAAACCAAACGAGATTAAATGTTGGTGCCAAACAAATGGGTATCTCTTTATCTAATGGTAAGAGAGGCAAAGAGAAAGAAGGAGAAAAGTAGAGAAAAGTTAGAAAAGACAAGGTTACTCTAACAAGCACTGGATAAGTCACCACCACACTGTGCTACCTTTGTTGCTGCTGAGACAGGGTGGGGGAAGTGGAGAAGTTTTTGCCTTTTTTTTCCTGCTGTTTGAAGCCTCTTATCTGCCTCTTCTGAAGTCTAGAGCAGTTTGGCTGGAAAGCGGCGGCCCATCCTCCGAGATGCAGGCTCGATGCTTGCAGCTGAACCTGGCTCCGCCTGGGACGAAGGAGCAGGGCTAGGGGTTGCACAACTCCCTCGGGATTTCAGTCCAGGGGTGAAGGATTGGGGGGTGCTCCCCAGGCGGGCGGCGTCGGCTCCCGGAGGCCTCAGGGTGCCTCACGGCAGGCGATGGTGGTGGTGGGGGGAAAGGCAAAGGGCGGGGATTCTACCTTTTGCTTTTGCCTCCACATTTTGCACCAGTTTTGCCTTCCTTTTTATGGGCCTCAAGGCGGGCTATGCACGGCCCGTACGGCACGTAGTTTCCAGGCGTTCAAAAGTGATTATGATAAGCAGCCATCGTGACGAAGCACTTTTGAAGCCTTTCAGGTGTTGAGCAGTGATAATGGCGAAGCGTTTTTTGGCGCCTTTCTCTTAGTATTAGGCTCTTGCACACTTCAGAAGCAAGGGGCCATTGTGACACAGCAGGGCCTTGTATAAGCAAGGGGTCATTGTAGCACGGCAGGGCCTCGTGGAATCAAGGGGATCGTAGTGACACTGTGGGGCTCCAGGAGGCCACGGGGCCATTCTGACTGTGTGGAAGCAAGGATACCGTTGTTACGCTACGGGGCATCATGGAACCAAGGAGGCCATTGTGAAGCAGCTGGGCAACCCGCTGAGACTATTATGACACTTCAAGGCCTTGTGACACTGAAGGGCCATGGTGGAACTGCAGGGCCTCGTGGAACCAGTGAGACCATTGTGACATCACAGGGCCTCATGGGAGCCAGGGGCCATTGTGACACAGCCAGGCCTGACAGAAGCAAGGGGCCATTGTGACACTGCAAGGTCTCACGGAAGCAAAGGGCCAGTGTGCCACAGCCAGGCCTTGTGGAACCAAGGGGCCATTGTGATCCTGGGGAGCCCAATAGAACCAAGGAGCCATTGTGACCCTGCAGCACCTTACGGAATCATGGAGACCCTTGTGACCCTCTGTGACCTCATGGAACCAGTGGGCCATTGTGTTATTCTGCAGCCCCATGGAACCAAGGAAACCATTGTGACACAGCCAGGCCTCGTGGAAGCAAGGGGCCTTTGTGCCGCTGTAGAGCCAAGGAGACCACTGTGCTATTGCTGGGCCTCAGGGGAACAAAATGGTGATGCTGCAGGGCCCCAAGGCTGCAAAGAGCGTGGAACAGGTGTGGTTGGCTTGGCCTCCTGGGGGCCACCTGCCTGCTCCAGCTGAGCTTGGCATGTTGAGGGGTGCTTCTCCTCTGGCCCTGAAACGCTGGAGTTCCTTGCTTTCCTTTCTGTGCGAAAGCACTGTCCTTCTCCTCCAGGGACCCATGGCTGAAATTAGGATTCTACCTCCAAATTGGATTCTGTCCGAGGATTGTTCCCATGTGAAACCTGCCAGGACAGACAGCTCAGGCTGGCCTTGGCCTCTTAGGGGCCACCTCGCATCTGCCTTCAAAACACGCGGGGGCTGTGCTTCTCTTCCCATGGAAAAAACCATCTTTCAAGTCCAGCCATCCATGGCCAAAATTGGGAATCCACCTCTGAAATTCCATATCTCCAAGGAATAGCTCCCCGACAAAAGCTGCCAGGAATGTCCAGCTTCCCTTGGCTTCCTGAGGGCCAGCTCTCATCTGCCTTTGAAACACTGGGCCTCCTCACTTTGCTGCCAATGGAAAAGAACTGTCCTTCTGGGCCAGATGTCCACGGACAAAACTGGGATTTGGCCTCCCAAATTGCATCTAGCCAAGGATTGCTCCAAGACAAAAGCTGCCAAGACAAACAGGTCTGGCTGGCCTTGGCCTCCTTGAGGCACCACTAATCAGCCTTTGAAACACTGGGGCTCTGCCCTTTCCTTCCTGGGGAGAAGAAGTGTCATTCCCGTCCAGGCACCCACAGCTGAAATGGAATTCCACCTCCAAAACTCCCCGTATGTCCAAGGGTTGCTTTCAGACAGAAGCTGCAAGGACAGACACGTCTGCCTTGCCTTGGCCTCTGGTGGCTGCCTCTCATCTGCCTTCAAAACACTGGGGTTCTGTGGTTTCCTTCCTGTAGAAAAGAACCGACCTTCTTGTCCAGGTGCCCGTGGCCTCGAGCACATGATCACTACAGAGGGACAAAGGAGCTCTGTGCTCAGTGGAGTGGAGACTGAGGACAGTGGAGGAGAGTCCTGGGTGGGCTTGAAGGGTGGTTTCAGACATGGTGGATCCTTTCTAGCTAGTAGAGACCAGCTGGCAAAAGAAAGAATTAATGCCAAGGGCAGCTGGGCAGGTCCAGGCTGGACACAAGGAGAAAGGAATTTCTCTCCCAGGGCAGTGCAGTGGTGCAACGTGTCCCCCAGAAGGAGGCTGGAGCAGCCCAAGGCTTTGTGTGCCAAGGCAGAGGCAGGCAGGACGCAGAGCCATCAGCAAAGGAAGGGGCCCATTGTTACACAGCAGGGCCGCAGAACCAAGGAGATCATTGTGACACTGCACAACCTCATGCAATCAAGGCGTCCGTGTTACGCTACTGAACCTCATGGAGCCAAGGGTCCATTGTGACCCTGCGGAGCCAAGGAGACTGTTGCTGACAGTACCAAAGTTCATGGAACCAAAAGTCCATTGTGACATTGTGGCGCCTCACGGAACCGTGGAGAGCATTATGACACTTTGTTACTATCTGATTTACACCCAGAAGGGCAAAGAAAAGGAAATCTCTGAGTATAAAAAGGAAAGAACTTTGAAGGTTCAAAATATTCCCAAAGACCAGATTAAAACCAAACGAGATTAAATGTTGGTGCCAAACAAATGGGTATCTCTTTATCTAATGGTAAGAGAGGCAAAGAGAAAGAAGGAGAAAAGTAGAGAAAAGTTAGAAAAGACAAGGTTACTCTAACAAGCACTGGATAAGTCACCACCACACTGTGCTACCTTTGTTGCTGCTGAGACAGGGTGGGGGAAGTGGAGAAGTTTTTGCCTTTTTTTTCCTGCTGTTTGAAGCCTCTTATCTGCCTCTTCTGAAGTCTAGAGCAGTTTGGCTGGAAAGCGGCGGCCCATCCTCCGAGATGCAGGCTCGATGCTTGCAGCTGAACCTGGCTCCGCCTGGGACGAAGGAGCAGGGCTAGGGGTTGCACAACTCCCTCGGGATTTCAGTCCAGGGGTGAAGGATTGGGGGGTGCTCCCCAGGCGGGCGGCGTCGGCTCCCGGAGGCCTCAGGGTGCCTCACGGCAGGCGATGGTGGTGGTGGGGGGAAAGGCAAAGGGCGGGGATTCTACCTTTTGCTTTTGCCTCCACATTTTGCACCAGTTTTGCCTTCCTTTTTATGGGCCTCAAGGCGGGCTATGCACGGCCCGTACGGCACGTAGTTTCCAGGCGTTCAAAAGTGATTATGATAAGCAGCCATCGTGACGAAGCACTTTTGAAGCCTTTCAGGTGTTGAGCAGTGATAATGGCGAAGCGTTTTTTGGCGCCTTTCTCTTAGTATTAGGCTCTTGCACACTTCAGAAGCAAGGGGCCATTGTGACACAGCAGGGCCTTGTATAAGCAAGGGGTCATTGTAGCAAGGCAGGGCCTCGTGGAATCAAGGGGATCGTAGTGACACTGTGGGGCTCCAGGAGGCCACGGGGCCATTCTGACTGTGTGGAAGCAAGGATACCGTTGTTACGCTACGGGGCATCATGGAACCAAGGAGGCCATTGTGAAGCAGCTGGGCAACCCGCTGAGACTATTATGACACTTCAAGGCCTTGTGACACTGAAGGGCCATTGTGGAACTGCAGGGCCTCGTGGAACCAGTGAGACCATTGTGACATCACAGGGCCTCATGGGAGCCAGGGGCCATTGTGACACAGCCAGGCCTGACAGAAGCAAGGGGCCATTGTGACACTGCAAGGTCTCACGGAAGCAAAGGGCCAGTGTGCCACAGCCAGGCCTTGTGGAACCAAGGGGCCATTGTGATCCTGGGGAGCCCAATAGAACCAAGGAGCCATTGTGACCCTGCAGCACCTTACGGAATCATGGAGACCCTTGTGACCCTCTGTGACCTCATGGAACCAGTGGGCCATTGTGTTATTCTGCAGCCCCATGGAACCAAGGAAACCATTGTGACACAGCCAGGCCTCGTGGAAGCAAGGGGCCTTTGTGCCGCTGTAGAGCCAAGGAGACCACTGTGCTATTGCTGGGCCTCAGGGGAACAAAATGGTGATGCTGCAGGGCCCCAAGGCTGCAAAGAGCGTGGAACAGGTGTGGTTGGCTTGGCCTCCTGGGGGCCACCTGCCTGCTCCAGCTGAGCTTGGCATGTTGAGGGGTGCTTCTCCTCTGGCCCTGAAACGCTGGAGTTCCTTGCTTTCCTTTCTGTGCGAAAGCACTGTCCTTCTCCTCCAGGGACCCATGGCTGAAATTAGGATTCTACCTCCAAATTGGATTCTGTCCGAGGATTGTTCCCATGTGAAACCTGCCAGGACAGACAGCTCAGGCTGGCCTTGGCCTCTTAGGGGCCACCTCGCATCTGCCTTCAAAACACGCGGGGGCTGTGCTTCTCTTCCCATGGAATAAAACCATCTTTCAAGTCCAGCCATCCATGGCCAAAATTGGGAATCCACCTCTGAAATTCCATATCTCCAAGGAATAGCTCCCCGACAAAAGCTGCCAGGAATGTCCAGCTTCCCTTGGCTTCCTGAGGGCCAGCTCTCATCTGCCTTTGAAACACTGGGCCTCCTCACTTTGCTGCCAATGGAAAAGAACTGTCCTTCTGGGCCAGATGTCCACGGACAAAACTGGGATTTGGCCTCCCAAATTCCATCTAGCCAAGGATTGCTCCAAGACAAAAGCTGCCAAGACAAACAGGTCTGGCTGGCCTTGGCCTCCTTGAGGCACCACTAATCAGCCTTTGAAACACTGGGGCTCTGCCCTTTCCTTCCTGGGGAGAAGAAGTGTCATTCCCGTCCAGGCACCCACAGCTGAAATGGAATTCCACCTCCAAAACTCCCCGTATGTCCAAGGGTTGCTTTCAGACAGAAGCTGCAAGGACAGACAGGTCTGCCTTGCCTTGGCCTCTGGTGGCTGCCTCTCATCTGCCTTCAAAACACTGGGGTTCTGTGGTTTCCTTCCTGTAGAAAAGAACCGACCTTCTTGTCCAGGTGCCCGTGGCCTCGAGCACATGATCACTACATAGGGACAAAGGAGCTCTGTGCTCAGTGGAGCGGAGACTGAGGACAGTGGAGGAGAGTCCTGGGTGGGCTTGAAGGGTGGTTTCAGACATGGTGGATCCTTTCTAGCTAGTAGAGACCAGCTGGCAAAAGAAAGAATTAATGCCAAGGGCAGCTGGGCAGGTCCAGGCTGGACACAAGGAGAAAGGAATTTCTCTCCCAGGGCAGTGCAGTGGTGCAACGTGTCCCCCAGAAGGAGTCTGGAGCAGCCCAAGGCTTTGTGTGCCAAGGCAGAGCCAGGCAGGACGCAGAGCCATCAGCAAAGGAAGGGGCCCATTGTTACACAGCAGGGCCGCAGAACCAAGGAGATCATTGTGACACTGCACAACCTCATGCAATCAAGGCGTCCGTGTTACGCTACTGAACCTCATGGAGCCAAGGGTCCATTGTGACCCTGCGGAGCCAAGGAGACTGTTGCTGACAGTACCAAAGTTCATGGAACCAAAAGTCCATTGTGACATTGTGGCGCCTCACGGAACCGTGGAGAGCATTATGACACTTTGTTACTATCTGATTTACACCCAGAAGGGCAAAGAAAAGGAAATCTCTGAGTATAAAAAGGAAAGAACTTTGAAGGTTCAAAATATTCCCAAAGACCAGATTAAAACCAAACGAGATTAAATGTTGGTGCCAAACAAATGGGTATCTCTTTATCTAATGGTAAGAGAGGCAAAGAGAAAGAAGGAGAAAAGTAGAGAAAAGTTAGAAAAGACAAGGTTACTCTAACAAGCACTGGATAAGTCACCACCACACTGTGCTACCTTTGTTGCTGCTGAGACAGGGTGGGGGAAGTGGAGAAGTTTTTGCCTTTTTTTCCCTGCTGTTTGAAGCGTCTTATCTGCCTCTTCTGAAGTCTAGAGCAGTTTGGCTGGAAAGCGGCGGCCCATCCTCCGAGATGCAGGCTCGATGCTTGCAGCTGAACCTGGGTCCGCCTGGGACGAAGGAGCAGGGCTAAGGGTTGCACAACTCCCTCGGGATTTCAGTCCAGGGGTGAAGGATTGGGGGGTGCTCCCCAGGCGGGCGGCGTCGGCTCCCGGAGGCCTCAGGGTGCCTCACGGCAGGCGATGGTGGTGGTGGGGGGAAAGGCAAAGGGCGGGGATTCTACCTTTTGCTTTTGCCTCCACATTTTGCACCAGTTTTGCCTTCCTTTTTATGGGCCTCAAGGCGGGCTATGCACGGCCCGTACGGCACGTAGTTTCCAGGCGTTCAAAAGTGATTATGATAAGCAGCCATCGTGACGAAGCACTTTTGAAGCCTTTCAGGTGTTGAGCAGTGATAATGGCGAAGCGTTTTTTGGCGCCTTTCTCTTAGTATTAGGCTCTTGCACACTTCAGAAGCAAGGGGCCATTGTGACACAGCAGGGCCTTGTATAAGCAAGGGGTCATTGTAGCACGGCAGGGCCTCGTGGAATCAAGGGGATCGTAGTGACACTGTGGGGCTCCAGGAGGCCACGGGGCCATTCTGACTGTGTGGAAGCAAGGATACCGTTGTTACGCTACGGGGCATCATGGAACCAAGGAGGCCATTGTGAAGCAGCTGGGCAACCCGCTGAGACTATTATGACACTTCAAGGCCTTGTGACACTGAAGGGCCATGGTGGAACTGCAGGGCCTCGTGGAACCAGTGAGACCATTGTGACATCACAGGGCCTCATGGGAGCCAGGGGCCATTGTGACACAGCCAGGCCTGACAGAAGCAAGGGGCCATTGTGACACTGCAAGGTCTCACGGAAGCAAAGGGCCAGTGTGCCACAGCCAGGCCTTGTGGAACCAAGGGGCCATTGTGATCCTGGGGAGCCCAATAGAACCAAGGAGCCATTGTGACCCTGCAGCACCTTACGGAATCATGGAGACCCTTGTGACCCTCTGTGACCTCATGGAACCAGTGGGCCATTGTGTTATTCTGCAGCCCCATGGAACCAAGGAAACCATTGTGACACAGCCAGGCCTCGTGGAAGCAAGGGGCCTTTGTGCCGCTGTAGAGCCAAGGAGACCACTGTGCTATTGCTGGGCCTCAGGGGAACAAAATGGTGATGCTGCAGGGCCCCAAGGCTGCAAAGAGCGTGGAACAGGTGTGGTTGGCTTGGCCTCCTGGGGGCCACCTGCCTGGTCCAGCTGAGCTTGGCATGTTGAGGGGTGCTTCTCCTCTGGCCCTGAAACGCTGGAGTTCCTTGCTTTCCTTTCTGTGCGAAAGCACTGTCCTTCTCCTCCAGGGACCCATGGCTGAAATTAGGATTCTACCTCCAAATTGGATTCTGTCCGAGGATTGTTCCCATGTGAAACCTGCCAGGACAGACAGCTCAGGCTGGCCTTGGCCTCTTAGGGGCCACCTCGCATCTGCCTTCAAAACACGCGGGGGCTGTGCTTCTCTTCCCATGGAATAAAACCATCTTTCAAGTCCAGCCATCCATGGCCAAAATTGGGAATCCACCTCTGAAATTCCATATCTCCAAGGAATAGCTCCCCGACAAAAGCTGCCAGGAATGTCCAGCTTCCCTTGGCTTCCTGAGGGCCAGCTCTCATCTGCCTTTGAAACACTGGGCCTCCTCACTTTGCTGCCAATGGAAAAGAACTGTCCTTCTGGGCCAGATGTCCACGGACAAAACTGGGATTTGGCCTCCCAAATTCCATCTAGCCAAGGATTGCTCCAAGACAAAAGCTGCCAAGACAAACAGGTCTGGCTGGCCTTGGCCTCCTTGAGGCACCACTAATCAGCCTTTGAAACACTGGGGCTCTGCCCTTTCCTTCCTGGGGAGAAGAAGTGTCATTCCCGTCCAGGCACCCACAGCTGAAATGGAATTCCACCTCCAAAACTCCCCGTATGTCCAAGGGTTGCTTTCAGACAGAAGCTGCAAGGACAGACACGTCTGCCTTGCCTTGGCCTCTGGTGGCTGCCTCTCATCTGCCTTCAAAACACTGGGGTTCTGTGGTTTCCTTCCTGTAGAAAAGAACCGACCTTCTTGTCCAGGTGCCCGTGGCCTCGAGCACATGATCACTACATAGGGACAAAGGAGCTCTGTGCTCAGTGGAGCGGAGACTGAGGACAGTGGAGGAGAGTCCTGGGTGGGCTTGAAGGGTGGTTTCAGACATGGTGGATCCTTTCTAGCTAGTAGAGACCAGCTGGCAAAAGAAAGAATTAATGCCAAGGGCAGCTGGGCAGGTCCAGGCTGGACACAAGGAGAAAGGAATTTCTCTCCCAGGGCAGTGCAGTGGTGCAACGTGTCCCCCAGAAGGAGTCTGGAGCAGCCCAAGGCTTTGTGTGCCAAGGCAGAGGCAGGCAGGACGCAGAGCCATCAGCAAAGGAAGGGGCCCATTGTTACACAGCAGGGCCGCAGAACCAAGGAGATCATTGTGACACTGCACAACCTCATGCAATCAAGGCGTCCGTGTTACGCTACTGAACCTCATGGAGCCAAGGGTCCATTGTGACACTGCGGAGCCAAGGAGACTGTTGCTGACAGTACCAAAGTTCATGGAACCAAAAGTCCATTGTGACATTGTGGCGCCTCACGGAACCGTGGAGAGCATTATGACACTTTGTTACTATCTGATTTACACCCAGAAGGGCAAAGAAAAGGAAATCTCTGAGTATAAAAAGGAAAGAACTTTGAAGGTTCAAAATATTCCCAAAGACCAGATTAAAACCAAACGAGATTAAATGTTGGTGCCAAACAAATGGGTATCTCTTTATCTAATGGTAAGAGAGGCAAAGAGAAAGGAGAAAAGTGGAGAAAAGTTAGAAAAGACAAGGTTACTCTAACAAGCACTGGATAAGTCACCACCACACTGTGCTACCTTTGTTGCTGCTGAGACAGGGTGGGGGAAGTGGAGAAGTTTTTGCCTTTTTTTCCCTGCTGTTTGAAGCGTCTTATCTGCCTCTTCTGAAGTCTAGAGCAGTTTGGCTGGAAAGCGGCGGCCCATCCTCCGAGATGCAGGCTCGATGCTTGCAGCTGAACCTGGGTCCGCCTGGGACGAAGGAGCAGGGCTAAGGGTTGCACAACTCCCTCGGGATTTCAGTCCAGGGGTGAAGGATTGGGGGGTGCTCCCCAGGCGGGCGGCGTCGGCTCCCGGAGGCCTCAGGGTGCCTCACGGCAGGCGATGGTGGTGGTGGGGGGAAAGGCAAAGGGCGGGGATTCTACCTTTTGCTTTTGCCTCCACATTTTGCACCAGTTTTGCCTTCCTTTTTATGGGCCTCAAGGCGGGCTATGCACGGCCCGTACGGCACGTAGTTTCCAGGCGTTCAAAAGTGATTATGATAAGCAGCCATCGTGACGAAGCACTTTTGAAGCCTTTCAGGTGTTGAGCAGTGATAATGGCGAAGCGTTTTTTGGCGCCTTTCTCTTAGTATTAGGCTCTTGCACACTTCAGAAGCAAGGGGCCATTGTGACACAGCAGGGCCTTGTATAAGCAAGGGGTCATTGTAGCACGGCAGGGCCTCGTGGAATCAAGGGGATCGTAGTGACACTGTGGGGCTCCAGGAGGCCACGGGGCCATTCTGACTGTGTGCAAGCAAGGATACCGTTGTTACGCTACGGGGCATCATGGAACCAAGGAGGCCATTGTGAAGCAGCTGGGCAACCCGCTGAGACTATTATGACACTTCAAGGCCTTGTGACACTGAAGGGCCATGGTGGAACTGCAGGGCCTCGTGGAACCAGTGAGACCATTGTGACATCACAGGGCCTCATGGGAGCCAGGGGCCATTGTGACACAGCCAGGCCTGACAGAAGCAAGGGGCCATTGTGACACTGCAAGGTCTCACGGAAGCAAAGGGCCAGTGTGCCACAGCCAGGCCTTGTGGAACCAAGGGGCCATTGTGATCCTGGGGAGCCCAATAGAACCAAGGAGCCATTGTGACCCTGCAGCACCTTACGGAATCATGGAGACCCTTGTGACCCTCTGTGACCTCATGGAACCAGTGGGCCATTGTGTTATTCTGCAGCCCCATGGAACCAAGGAAACCATTGTGACACAGCCAGGCCTCGTGGAAGCAAGGGGCCTTTGTGCCGCTGTAGAGCCAAGGAGACCACTGTGCTATTGCTGGGCCTCAGGGGAACAAAATGGTGATGCTGCAGGGCCCCAAGGCTGCAAAGAGCGTGGAACAGGTGTGGTTGGCTTGGCCTCCTGGGGGCCACCTGCCTGGTCCAGCTGAGCTTGGCATGTTGAGGGGTGCTTCTCCTCTGGCCCTGAAACGCTGGAGTTCCTTGCTTTCCTTTCTGTGCGAAAGCACTGTCCTTCTCCTCCAGGGACCCATGGCTGAAATTAGGATTCTACCTCCAAATTGGATTCTGTCCGAGGATTGTTCCCATGTGAAACCTGCCAGGACAGACAGCTCAGGCTGGCCTTGGCCTCTTAGGGGCCACCTCGCATCTGCCTTCAAAACACGCGGGGGCTGTGCTTCTCTTCCCATGGAATAAAACCATCTTTCAAGTCCAGCCATCCATGGCCAAAATTGGGAATCCACCTCTGAAATTCCATATCTCCAAGGAATAGCTCCCCGACAAAAGCTGCCAGGAATGTCCAGCTTCCCTTGGCTTCCTGAGGGCCAGCTCTCATCTGCCTTTGAAACACTGGGCCTCCTCACTTTGCTGCCAATGGAAAAGAACTGTCCTTCTGGGCCAGATGTCCACGGACAAAACTGGGATTTGGCCTCCCAAATTGCATCTAGCCAAGGATTGCTCCAAGACAAAAGCTGCCAAGACAAACAGGTCTGGCTGGCCTTGGCCTCCTTGAGGCACCACTAATCAGCCTTTGAAACACTGGGGCTCTGCCCTTTCCTTCCTGGGGAGAAGAAGTGTCATTCCCGTCCAGGCACCCACAGCTGAAATGGAATTCCACCTCCAAAACTCCCCGTATGTCCAAGGGTTGCTTTCAGACAGAAGCTGCAAGGACAGACACGTCTGCCTTGCCTTGGCCTCTGGTGGCTGCCTCTCATCTGCCTTCAAAACACTGGGGTTCTGTGGTTTCCTTCCTGTAGAAAAGAACCGACCTTCTTGTCCAGGTGCCCGTGGCCTCGAGCACATGATCACTACAGAGGGACAAAGGAGCTCTGTGCTCAGTGGAGTGGAGACTGAGGACAGTGGAGGAGAGTCCTGGGTGGGCTTGAAGGGTGGTTTCAGACATGGTGGATCCTTTCTAGCTAGTAGAGACCAGCTGGCAAAAGAAAGAATTAATGCCAAGGGCAGCTGGGCAGGTCCAGGCTGGACACAAGGAGAAAGGAATTTCTCTCCCAGGGCAGTGCAGTGGTGCAACGTGTCCCCCAGAAGGAGGCTGGAGCAGCCCAAGGCTTTGTGTGCCAAGGCAGAGGCAGGCAGGACGCAGAGCCATCAGCAAAGGAAGGGGCCCATTGTTACACAGCAGGGCCGCAGAACCAAGGAGATCATTGTGACACTGCACAACCTCATGCAATCAAGGCGTCCGTGTTACGCTACTGAACCTCATGGAGCCAAGGGTCCATTGTGACCCTGCGGAGCCAAGGAGACTGTTGCTGACAGTACCAAAGTTCATGGAACCAAAAGTCCATTGTGACATTGTGGCGCCTCACGGAACCGTGGAGAGCATTATGACACTTTGTTACTATCTGATTTACACCCAGAAGGGCAAAGAAAAGGAAATCTCTGAGTATAAAAAGGAAAGAACTTTGAAGGTTCAAAATATTCCCAAAGACCAGATTAAAACCAAACGAGATTAAATGTTGGTGCCAAACAAATGGGTATCTCTTTATCTAATGGTAAGAGAGGCAAAGAGAAAGAAGGAGAAAAGTAGAGAAAAGTTAGAAAAGACAAGGTTACTCTAACAAGCACTGGATAAGTCACCACCACACTGTGCTACCTTTGTTGCTGCTGAGACAGGGTGGGGGAAGTGGAGAAGTTTTTGCCTTTTTTTTCCTGCTGTTTGAAGCCTCTTATCTGCCTCTTCTGAAGTCTAGAGCAGTTTGGCTGGAAAGCGGCGGCCCATCCTCCTAGATGCAGGCTCGATGCTTGCAGCTGAACCTGGCTCCGCCTGGGACGAAGGAGCAGGGCTAGGGGTTGCACAACTCCCTCGGGATTTCAGTCCAGGGGTGAAGGATTGGGGGGTGCTCCCCAGGCGGGCGGCGTCGGCTCCCGGAGGCCTCAGGGTGCCTCACGGCAGGCGATGGTGGTGGTGGGGGGAAAGGCAAAGGGCGGGGATTCTACCTTTTGCTTTTGCCTCCACATTTTGCACCAGTTTTGCCTTCCTTTTTATGGGCCTCAAGGCGGGCTATGCACGGCCCGTACGGCACGTAGTTTCCAGGCGTTCAAAAGTGATTATGATAAGCAGCCATCGTGACGAAGCACTTTTGAAGCCTTTCAGGTGTTGAGCAGTGATAATGGCGAAGTGTTTTTTGGCGCCTTTCTCTTAGTATTAGGCTCTTGCACACTTCAGAAGCAAGGGGCCATTGTGACACAGCAGGGCCTTGTATAAGCAAGGGGTCATTGTAGCACGGCAGGGCCTCGTGGAATCAAGGGGATCGTAGTGACACTGTGGGGCTCCAGGAGGCCACGGGGCCATTCTGACTGTGTGGAAGCAAGGATACCGTTGTTACGCTACGGGGCATCATGGAACCAAGGAGGCCATTGTGAAGCAGCTGGGCAACCCGCTGAGACTATTATGACACTTCAAGGCCTTGTGACACTGAAGGGCCATGGTGGAACTGCAGGGCCTCGTGGAACCAGTGAGACCATTGTGACATCACAGGGCCTCATGGGAGCCAGGGGCCATTGTGACACAGCCAGGCCTGACAGAAGCAAGGGGCCATTGTGACACTGCAAGGTCTCACGGAAGCAAAGGGCCAGTGTGCCACAGCCAGGCCTTGTGGAACCAAGGGGCCATTGTGATCCTGGGGAGCCCAATAGAACCAAGGAGCCATTGTGACCCTGCAGCACCTTACGGAATCATGGAGACCCTTGTGACCCTCTGTGACCTCATGGAACCAGTGGGCCATTGTGTTATTCTGCAGCCCCATGGAAGCAAGGAAACCATTGTGACACAGCCAGGCCTCGTGGAAGCAAGGGGCCTTTGTGCCGCTGTAGAGCCAAGGAGACCACTGTGCTATTGCTGGGCCTCAGGGGAACAAAATGGTGATGCTGCAGGGCCCCAAGGCTGCAAAGAGCGTGGAACAGGTGTGGTTGGCTTGGCCTCCTGGGGGCCACCTGCCTGGTCCAGCTGAGCTTGGCATGTTGAGGGGTGCTTCTCCTCTGGCCCTGAAACGCTGGAGTTCCTTGCTTTCCTTTCTGTGCGAAAGCACTGTCCTTCTCCTCCAGGGACCCATGGCTGAAATTAGGATTCTACCTCCAAATTGGATTCTGTCCGAGGATTGTTCCCATGTGAAACCTGCCAGGACAGACAGCTCAGGCTGGCCTTGGCCTCTTAGGGGCCACCTCGCATCTGCCTTCAAAACACGCGGGGGCTGTGCTTCTCTTCCCATGGAAAAAACCATCTTTCAAGTCCAGCCATCCATGGCCAAAATTGGGAATCCACCTCTGAAATTCCATATCTCCAAGGAATAGCTCCCCGACAAAAGCTGCCAGGAATGTCCAGCTTCCCTTGGCTTCCTGAGGGCCAGCTCTCATCTGCCTTTGAAACACTGGGCCTCCTCACTTTGCTGCCAATGGAAAAGAACTGTCCTTCTGGGCCAGATGTCCACGGACAAAACTGGGATTTGGCCTCCCAAATTGCATCTAGCCAAGGATTGCTCCAAGACAAAAGCTGCCAAGACAAACAGGTCTGGCTGGCCTTGGCCTCCTTGAGGCACCACTAATCAGCCTTTGAAACACTGGGGCTCTGCCCTTTCCTTCCTGGGGAGAAGAAGTGTCATTCCCGTCCAGGCACCCACAGCTGAAATGGAATTCCACCTCCAAAACTCCCCGTATGTCCAAGGGTTGCTTTCAGACAGAAGCTGCAAGGACAGACACGTCTGCCTTGCCTTGGCCTCTGGTGGCTGCCTCTCATCTGCCTTCAAAACACTGGGGTTCTGTGGTTTCCTTCCTGTAGAAAAGAACCGACCTTCTTGTCCAGGTGCCCGTGGCCTCGAGCACATGATCACTACAGAGGGACAAAGGAGCTCTGTGCTCAGTGGAGTGGAGACTGAGGACAGTGGAGGAGAGTCCTGGGTGGGCTTGAAGGGTGGTTTCAGACATGGTGGATCCTTTCTAGCTAGTAGAGACCAGCTGGCAAAAGAAAGAATTAATGCCAAGGGCAGCTGGGCAGGTCCAGGCTGGACACAAGGAGAAAGGAATTTCTCTCCCAGGGCAGTGCAGTGGTGCAACGTGTCCCCCAGAAGGAGGCTGGAGCAGCCCAAGGCTTTGTGTGCCAAGGCAGAGGCAGGCAGGACGCAGAGCCATCAGCAAAGGAAGGGGCCCATTGTTACACAGCAGGGCCGCAGAACCAAGGAGATCATTGTGACACTGCACAACCTCATGCAATCAAGGCGTCCGTGTTACGCTACTGAACCTCATGGAGCCAAGGGTCCATTGTGACCCTGCGGAGCCAAGGAGACTGTTGCTGACAGTACCAAAGTTCATGGAACCAAAAGTCCATTGTGACATTGTGGCGCCTCACGGAACCGTGGAGAGCATTATGACACTTTGTTACTATCTGATTTACACCCAGAAGGGCAAAGAAAAGGAAATCTCTGAGTATAAAAAGGAAAGAACTTTGAAGGTTCAAAATATTCCCAAAGACCAGATTAAAACCAAACGAGATTAAATGTTGGTGCCAAACAAATGGGTATCTCTTTATCTAATGGTAAGAGAGGCAAAGAGAAAGAAGGAGAAAAGTAGAGAAAAGTTAGAAAAGACAAGGTTACTCTAACAAGCACTGGATAAGTCACCACCACACTGTGCTACCTTTGTTGCTGCTGAGACAGGGTGGGGGAAGTGGAGAAGTTTTTGCCTTTTTTTTCCTGCTGTTTGAAGCCTCTTATCTGCCTCTTCTGAAGTCTAGAGCAGTTTGGCTGGAAAGCGGCGGCCCATCCTCCGAGATGCAGGCTCGATGCTTGCAGCTGAACCTGGCTCCGCCTGGGACGAAGGAGCAGGGCTAGGGGTTGCACAACTCCCTCGGGATTTCAGTCCAGGGGTGAAGGATTGGGGGGTGCTCCCCAGGCGGGCGGCGTCGGCTCCCGGAGGCCTCAGGGTGCCTCACGGCAGGCGATGGTGGTGGTGGGGGGAAAGGCAAAGGGCGGGGATTCTACCTTTTGCTTTTGCCTCCACATTTTGCACCAGTTTTGCCTTCCTTTTTATGGGCCTCAAGGCGGGCTATGCACGGCCCGTACGGCACGTAGTTTCCAGGCGTTCAAAAGTGATTATGATAAGCAGCCATCGTGACGAAGCACTTTTGAAGCCTTTCAGGTGTTGAGCAGTGATAATGGCGAAGCGTTTTTTGGCGCCTTTCTCTTAGTATTAGGCTCTTGCACACTTCAGAAGCAAGGGGCCATTGTGACACAGCAGGGCCTTGTATAAGCAAGGGGTCATTGTAGCACGGCAGGGCCTCGTGGAATCAAGGGGATCGTAGTGACACTGTGGGGCTCCAGGAGGCCACGGGGCCATTCTGACTGTGTGCAAGCAAGGATACCGTTGTTACGCTACGGGGCATCATGGAACCAAGGAGGCCATTGTGAAGCAGCTGGGCAACCCGCTGAGACTATTATGACACTTCAAGGCCTTGTGACACTGAAGGGCCATGGTGGAACTGCAGGGCCTCGTGGAACCAGTGAGACCATTGTGACATCACAGGGCCTCATGGGAGCCAGGGGCCATTGTGACACAGCCAGGCCTGACAGAAGCAAGGGGCCATTGTGACACTGCAAGGTCTCACGGAAGCAAAGGGCCAGTGTGCCACAGCCAGGCCTTGTGGAACCAAGGGGCCATTGTGATCCTGGGGAGCCCAATAGAACCAAGGAGCCATTGTGACCCTGCAGCACCTTACGGAATCATGGAGACCCTTGTGACCCTCTGTGACCTCATGGAACCAGTGGGCCATTGTGTTATTCTGCAGCCCCATGGAACCAAGGAAACCATTGTGACACAGCCAGGCCTCGTGGAAGCAAGGGGCCTTTGTGCCGCTGTAGAGCCAAGGAGACCACTGTGCTATTGCTGGGCCTCAGGGGAACAAAATGGTGATGCTGCAGGGCCCCAAGGCTGCAAAGAGCGTGGAACAGGTGTGGTTGGCTTGGCCTCCTGGGGGCCACCTGCCTGCTCCAGCTGAGCTTGGCATGTTGAGGGGTGCTTCTCCTCTGGCCCTGAAACGCTGGAGTTCCTTGCTTTCCTTTCTGTGCGAAAGCACTGTCCTTCTCCTCCAGGGACCCATGGCTGAAATTAGGATTCTACCTCCAAATTGGATTCTGTCCGAGGATTGTTCCCATGTGAAACCTGCCAGGACAGACAGCTCAGGCTGGCCTTGGCCTCTTAGGGGCCACCTCGCATCTGCCTTCAAAACACGCGGGGGCTGTGCTTCTCTTCCCATGGAAAAAACCATCTTTCAAGTCCAGCCATCCATGGCCAAAATTGGGAATCCACCTCTGAAATTCCATATCTCCAAGGAATAGCTCCCCGACAAAAGCTGCCAGGAATGTCCAGCTTCCCTTGGCTTCCTGAGGGCCAGCTCTCATCTGCCTTTGAAACACTGGGCCTCCTCACTTTGCTGCCAATGGAAAAGAACTGTCCTTCTGGGCCAGATGTCCACGGACAAAACTGGGATTTGGCCTCCCAAATTGCATCTAGCCAAGGATTGCTCCAAGACAAAAGCTGCCAAGACAAACAGGTCTGGCTGGCCTTGGCCTCCTTGAGGCACCACTAATCAGCCTTTGAAACACTGGGGCTCTGCCCTTTCCTTCCTGGGGAGAAGAAGTGTCATTCCCGTCCAGGCACCCACAGCTGAAATGGAATTCCACCTCCAAAACTCCCCGTATGTCCAAGGGTTGCTTTCAGACAGAAGCTGCAAGGACAGACACGTCTGCCTTGCCTTGGCCTCTGGTGGCTGCCTCTCATCTGCCTTCAAAACACTGGGGTTCTGTGGTTTCCTTCCTGTAGAAAAGAACCGACCTTCTTGTCCAGGTGCCCGTGGCCTCGAGCACATGATCACTACAGAGGGACAAAGGAGCTCTGTGCTCAGTGGAGTGGAGACTGAGGACAGTGGAGGAGAGTCCTGGGTGGGCTTGAAGGGTGGTTTCAGACATGGTGGATCCTTTCTAGCTAGTAGAGACCAGCTGGCAAAAGAAAGAATTAATGCCAAGGGCAGCTGGGCAGGTCCAGGCTGGACACAAGGAGAAAGGAATTTCTCTCCCAGGGCAGTGCAGTGGTGCAACGTGTCCCCCAGAAGGAGGCTGGAGCAGCCCAAGGCTTTGTGTGCCAAGGCAGAGGCAGGCAGGACGCAGAGCCATCAGCAAAGGAAGGGGCCCATTGTTACACAGCAGGGCCGCAGAACCAAGGAGATCATTGTGACACTGCACAACCTCATGCAATCAAGGCGTCCGTGTTACGCTACTGAACCTCATGGAGCCAAGGGTCCATTGTGACCCTGCGGAGCCAAGGAGACTGTTGCTGACAGTACCAAAGTTCATGGAACCAAAAGTCCATTGTGACATTGTGGCGCCTCACGGAACCGTGGAGAGCATTATGACACTTTGTTACTATCTGATTTACACCCAGAAGGGCAAAGAAAAGGAAATCTCTGAGTATAAAAAGGAAAGAACTTTGAAGGTTCAAAATATTCCCAAAGACCAGATTAAAACCAAACGAGATTAAATGTTGGTGCCAAACAAATGGGTATCTCTTTATCTAATGGTAAGAGAGGCAAAGAGAAAGAAGGAGAAAAGTAGAGAAAAGTTAGAAAAGACAAGGTTACTCTAACAAGCACTGGATAAGTCACCACCACACTGTGCTACCTTTGTTGCTGCTGAGACAGGGTGGGGGAAGTGGAGAAGTTTTTGCCTTTTTTTTCCTGCTGTTTGAAGCCTCTTATCTGCCTCTTCTGAAGTCTAGAGCAGTTTGGCTGGAAAGCGGCGGCCCATCCTCCGAGATGCAGGCTCGATGCTTGCAGCTGAACCTGGCTCCGCCTGGGACGAAGGAGCAGGGCTAGGGGTTGCACAACTCCCTCGGGATTTCAGTCCAGGGGTGAAGGATTGGGGGGTGCTCCCCAGGCGGGCGGCGTCGGCTCCCGGAGGCCTCAGGGTGCCTCACGGCAGGCGATGGTGGTGGTGGGGGGAAAGGCAAAGGGCGGGGATTCTACCTTTTGCTTTTGCCTCCACATTTTGCACCAGTTTTGCCTTCCTTTTTATGGGCCTCAAGGCGGGCTATGCACGGCCCGTACGGCACGTAGTTTCCAGGCGTTCAAAAGTGATTATGATAAGCAGCCATCGTGACGAAGCACTTTTGAAGCCTTTCAGGTGTTGAGCAGTGATAATGGCGAAGCGTTTTTTGGCGCCTTTCTCTTAGTATTAGGCTCTTGCACACTTCAGAAGCAAGGGGCCATTGTGACACAGCAGGGCCTTGTATAAGCAAGGGGTCATTGTAGCAAGGCAGGGCCTCGTGGAATCAAGGGGATCGTAGTGACACTGTGGGGCTCCAGGAGGCCACGGGGCCATTCTGACTGTGTGGAAGCAAGGATACCGTTGTTACGCTACGGGGCATCATGGAACCAAGGAGGCCATTGTGAAGCAGCTGGGCAACCCGCTGAGACTATTATGACACTTCAAGGCCTTGTGACACTGAAGGGCCATTGTGGAACTGCAGGGCCTCGTGGAACCAGTGAGACCATTGTGACATCACAGGGCCTCATGGGAGCCAGGGGCCATTGTGACACAGCCAGGCCTGACAGAAGCAAGGGGCCATTGTGACACTGCAAGGTCTCACGGAAGCAAAGGGCCAGTGTGCCACAGCCAGGCCTTGTGGAACCAAGGGGCCATTGTGATCCTGGGGAGCCCAATAGAACCAAGGAGCCATTGTGACCCTGCAGCACCTTACGGAATCATGGAGACCCTTGTGACCCTCTGTGACCTCATGGAACCAGTGGGCCATTGTGTTATTCTGCAGCCCCATGGAACCAAGGAAACCATTGTGACACAGCCAGGCCTCGTGGAAGCAAGGGGCCTTTGTGCCGCTGTAGAGCCAAGGAGACCACTGTGCTATTGCTGGGCCTCAGGGGAACAAAATGGTGATGCTGCAGGGCCCCAAGGCTGCAAAGAGCGTGGAACAGGTGTGGTTGGCTTGGCCTCCTGGGGGCCACCTGCCTGGTCCAGCTGAGCTTGGCATGTTGAGGGGTGCTTCTCCTCTGGCCCTGAAACGCTGGAGTTCCTTGCTTTCCTTTCTGTGCGAAAGCACTGTCCTTCTCCTCCAGGGACCCATGGCTGAAATTAGGATTCTACCTCCAAATTGGATTCTGTCCGAGGATTGTTCCCATGTGAAACCTGCCAGGACAGACAGCTCAGGCTGGCCTTGGCCTCTTAGGGGCCACCTCGCATCTGCCTTCAAAACACGCGGGGGCTGTGCTTCTCTTCCCATGGAATAAAACCATCTTTCAAGTCCAGCCATCCATGGCCAAAATTGGGAATCCACCTCTGAAATTCCATATCTCCAAGGAATAGCTCCCCGACAAAAGCTGCCAGGAATGTCCAGCTTCCCTTGGCTTCCTGAGGGCCAGCTCTCATCTGCCTTTGAAACACTGGGCCTCCTCACTTTGCTGCCAATGGAAAAGAACTGTCCTTCTGGGCCAGATGTCCACGGACAAAACTGGGATTTGGCCTCCCAAATTCCATCTAGCCAAGGATTGCTCCAAGACAAAAGCTGCCAAGACAAACAGGTCTGGCTGGCCTTGGCCTCCTTGAGGCACCACTAATCAGCCTTTGAAACACTGGGGCTCTGCCCTTTCCTTCCTGGGGAGAAGAAGTGTCATTCCCGTCCAGGCACCCACAGCTGAAATGGAATTCCACCTCCAAAACTCCCCGTATGTCCAAGGGTTGCTTTCAGACAGAAGCTGCAAGGACAGACACGTCTGCCTTGCCTTGGCCTCTGGTGGCTGCCTCTCATCTGCCTTCAAAACACTGGGGTTCTGTGGTTTCCTTCCTGTAGAAAAGAACCGACCTTCTTGTCCAGGTGCCCGTGGCCTCGAGCACATGATCACTACATAGGGACAAAGGAGCTCTGTGCTCAGTGGAGCGGAGACTGAGGACAGTGGAGGAGAGTCCTGGGTGGGCTTGAAGGGTGGTTTCAGACATGGTGGATCCTTTCTAGCTAGTAGAGACCAGCTGGCAAAAGAAAGAATTAATGCCAAGGGCAGCTGGGCAGGTCCAGGCTGGACACAAGGAGAAAGGAATTTCTCTCCCAGGGCAGTGCAGTGGTGCAACGTGTCCCCCAGAAGGAGTCTGGAGCAGCCCAAGGCTTTGTGTGCCAAGGCAGAGCCAGGCAGGACGCAGAGCCATCAGCAAAGGAAGGGGCCCATTGTTACACAGCAGGGCCGCAGAACCAAGGAGATCATTGTGACACTGCACAACCTCATGCAATCAAGGCGTCCGTGTTACGCTACTGAACCTCATGGAGCCAAGGGTCCATTGTGACCCTGCGGAGCCAAGGAGACTGTTGCTGACAGTACCAAAGTTCATGGAACCAAAAGTCCATTGTGACATTGTGGCGCCTCACGGAACCGTGGAGAGCATTATGACACTTTGTTACTATCTGATTTACACCCAGAAGGGCAAAGAAAAGGAAATCTCTGAGTATAAAAAGGAAAGAACTTTGAAGGTTCAAAATATTCCCAAAGACCAGATTAAAACCAAACGAGATTAAATGTTGGTGCCAAACAAATGGGTATCTCTTTATCTAATGGTAAGAGAGGCAAAGAGAAAGAAGGAGAAAAGTAGAGAAAAGTTAGAAAAGACAAGGTTACTCTAACAAGCACTGGATAAGTCACCACCACACTGTGCTACCTTTGTTGCTGCTGAGACAGGGTGGGGGAAGTGGAGAAGTTTTTGCCTTTTTTTCCCTGCTGTTTGAAGCGTCTTATCTGCCTCTTCTGAAGTCTAGAGCAGTTTGGCTGGAAAGCGGCGGCCCATCCTCCGAGATGCAGGCTCGATGCTTGCAGCTGAACCTGGGTCCGCCTGGGACGAAGGAGCAGGGCTAAGGGTTGCACAACTCCCTCGGGATTTCAGTCCAGGGGTGAAGGATTGGGGGGTGCTCCCCAGGCGGGCGGCGTCGGCTCCCGGAGGCCTCAGGGTGCCTCACGGCAGGCGATGGTGGTGGTGGGGGGAAAGGCAAAGGGCGGGGATTCTACCTTTTGCTTTTGCCTCCACATTTTGCACCAGTTTTGCCTTCCTTTTTATGGGCCTCAAGGCGGGCTATGCACGGCCCGTACGGCACGTAGTTTCCAGGCGTTCAAAAGTGATTATGATAAGCAGCCATCGTGACGAAGCACTTTTGAAGCCTTTCAGGTGTTGAGCAGTGATAATGGCGAAGCGTTTTTTGGCGCCTTTCTCTTAGTATTAGGCTCTTGCACACTTCAGAAGCAAGGGGCCATTGTGACACAGCAGGGCCTTGTATAAGCAAGGGGTCATTGTAGCACGGCAGGGCCTCGTGGAATCAAGGGGATCGTAGTGACACTGTGGGGCTCCAGGAGGCCACGGGGCCATTCTGACTGTGTGGAAGCAAGGATACCGTTGTTACGCTACGGGGCATCATGGAACCAAGGAGGCCATTGTGAAGCAGCTGGGCAACCCGCTGAGACTATTATGACACTTCAAGGCCTTGTGACACTGAAGGGCCATGGTGGAACTGCAGGGCCTCGTGGAACCAGTGAGACCATTGTGACATCACAGGGCCTCATGGGAGCCAGGGGCCATTGTGACACAGCCAGGCCTGACAGAAGCAAGGGGCCATTGTGACACTGCAAGGTCTCACGGAAGCAAAGGGCCAGTGTGCCACAGCCAGGCCTTGTGGAACCAAGGGGCCATTGTGATCCTGGGGAGCCCAATAGAACCAAGGAGCCATTGTGACCCTGCAGCACCTTACGGAATCATGGAGACCCTTGTGACCCTCTGTGACCTCATGGAACCAGTGGGCCATTGTGTTATTCTGCAGCCCCATGGAACCAAGGAAACCATTGTGACACAGCCAGGCCTCGTGGAAGCAAGGGGCCTTTGTGCCGCTGTAGAGCCAAGGAGACCACTGTGCTATTGCTGGGCCTCAGGGGAACAAAATGGTGATGCTGCAGGGCCCCAAGGCTGCAAAGAGCGTGGAACAGGTGTGGTTGGCTTGGCCTCCTGGGGGCCACCTGCCTGGTCCAGCTGAGCTTGGCATGTTGAGGGGTGCTTCTCCTCTGGCCCTGAAACGCTGGAGTTCCTTGCTTTCCTTTCTGTGCGAAAGCACTGTCCTTCTCCTCCAGGGACCCATGGCTGAAATTAGGATTCTACCTCCAAATTGGATTCTGTCCGAGGATTGTTCCCATGTGAAACCTGCCAGGACAGACAGCTCAGGCTGGCCTTGGCCTCTTAGGGGCCACCTCGCATCTGCCTTCAAAACACGCGGGGGCTGTGCTTCTCTTCCCATGGAATAAAACCATCTTTCAAGTCCAGCCATCCATGGCCAAAATTGGGAATCCACCTCTGAAATTCCATATCTCCAAGGAATAGCTCCCCGACAAAAGCTGCCAGGAATGTCCAGCTTCCCTTGGCTTCCTGAGGGCCAGCTCTCATCTGCCTTTGAAACACTGGGCCTCCTCACTTTGCTGCCAATGGAAAAGAACTGTCCTTCTGGGCCAGATGTCCATGGACAAAACTGGGATTTGGCCTCCCAAATTCCATCTAGCCAAGGATTGCTCCAAGACAAAAGCTGCCAAGACAAACAGGTCTGGCTGGCCTTGGCCTCCTTGAGGCACCACTAATCAGCCTTTGAAACACTGGGGCTCTGCCCTTTCCTTCCTGGGGAGAAGAAGTGTCATTCCCGTCCAGGCACCCACAGCTGAAATGGAATTCCACCTCCAAAACTCCCCGTATGTCCAAGGGTTGCTTTCAGACAGAAGCTGCAAGGACAGACACGTCTGCCTTGCCTTGGCCTCTGGTGGCTGCCTCTCATCTGCCTTCAAAACACTGGGGTTCTGTGGTTTCCTTCCTGTAGAAAAGAACCGACCTTCTTGTCCAGGTGCCCGTGGCCTCGAGCACATGATCACTACATAGGGACAAAGGAGCTCTGTGCTCAGTGGAGCGGAGACTGAGGACAGTGGAGGAGAGTCCTGGGTGGGCTTGAAGGGTGGTTTCAGACATGGTGGATCCTTTCTACCTAGTAGAGACCAGCTGGCAAAAGAAAGAATTAATGCCAAGGGCAGCTGGGCAGGTCCAGGCTGGACACAAGGAGAAAGGAATTTCTCTCCCAGGGCAGTGCAGTGGTGCAACGTGTCCCCCAGAAGGAGTCTGGAGCAGCCCAAGGCTTTGTGTGCCAAGGCAGAGGCAGGCAGGACGCAGAGCCATCAGCAAAGGAAGGGGCCCATTGTTACACAGCAGGGCCGCAGAACCAAGGAGATCATTGTGACACTGCACAACCTCATGCAATCAAGGCGTCCGTGTTACGCTACTGAACCTCATGGAGCCAAGGGTCCATTGTGACACTGCGGAGCCAAGGAGACTGTTGCTGACAGTACCAAAGTTCATGGAACCAAAAGTCCATTGTGACATTGTGGCGCCTCACGGAACCGTGGAGAGCATTATGACACTTTGTTACTATCTGATTTACACCCAGAAGGGCAAAGAAAAGGAAATCTCTGAGTATAAAAAGGAAAGAACTTTGAAGGTTCAAAATATTCCCAAAGACCAGATTAAAACCAAACGAGATTAAATGTTGGTGCCAAACAAATGGGTATCTCTTTATCTAATGGTAAGAGAGGCAAAGAGAAAGGAGAAAAGTAGAGAAAAGTTAGAAAAGACAAGGTTACTCTAACAAGCACTGGATAAGTCACCACCACACTGTGCTACCTTTGTTGCTGCTGAGACAGGGTGGGGGAAGTGGAGAAGTTTTTGCCTTTTTTTCCCTGCTGTTTGAAGCCTCTTATCTGCCTCTTCTGAAGTCTAGAGCAGTTTGGCTGGAAAGCGGCGGCCCATCCTCCGAGATGCAGGCTCGATGCTTGCAGCTGAACCTGGGTCCGCCTGGGACGAAGGAGCAGGGCTAAGGGTTGCACAACTCCCTCGGGATTTCAGTCCAGGGGTGAAGGATTGGGGGGTGCTCCCCAGGCGGGCGGCGTCGGCTCCCGGAGGCCTCAGGGTGCCTCACGGCAGGCGATGGTGGTGGTGGGGGGAAAGGCAAAGGGCGGGGATTCTACCTTTTGCTTTTGCCTCCACATTTTGCACCAGTTTTGCCTTCCTTTTTATGGGCCTCAAGGCGGGCTATGCACGGCCCGTACGGCACGTAGTTTCCAGGCGTTCAAAAGTGATTATGATAAGCAGCCATCGTGACGAAGCACTTTTGAAGCCTTTCAGGTGTTGAGCAGTGATAATGGCGAAGCGTTTTTTGGCGCCTTTCTCTTAGTATTAGGCTCTTGCACACTTCAGAAGCAAGGGGCCATTGTGACACAGCAGGGCCTTGTATAAGCAAGGGGTCATTGTAGCACGGCAGGGCCTCGTGGAATCAAGGGGATCGTAGTGACACTGTGGGGCTCCAGGAGGCCACGGGGCCATTCTGACTGTGTGGAAGCAAGGATACCGTTGTTACGCTACGGGGCATCATGGAACCAAGGAGGCCATTGTGAAGCAGCTGGGCAACCCGCTGAGACTATTATGACACTTCAAGGCCTTGTGACACTGAAGGGCCATTGTGGAACTGCAGGGCCTCGTGGAACCAGTGAGACCATTGTGACATCACAGGGCCTCATGGGAGCCAGGGGCCATTGTGACACAGCCAGGCCTGACAGAAGCAAGGGGCCATTGTGACACTGCAAGGTCTCACAGAAGCAAAGGGCCAGTGTGCCACAGCCAGGCCTTGTGGAACCAAGGGGCCATTGTGATCCTGGGGAGCCCAATAGAACCAAGGAGCCATTGTGACCCTGCAGCACCTTACGGAATCATGGAGACCCTTGTGACCCTCTGTGACCTCATGGAACCAGTGGGCCATTGTGTTATTCTGCAGCCCCATGGAACCAAGGAAACCATTGTGACACAGCCAGGCCTCGTGGAAGCAAGGGGCCTTTGTGCCGCTGTAGAGCCAAGGAGACCACTGTGCTATTGCTGGGCCTCAGGGGAACAAAATGGTGATGCTGCAGGGCCCCAAGGCTGCAAAGAGCGTGGAACAGGTGTGGTTGGCTTGGCCTCCTGGGGGCCACCTGCCTGGTCCAGCTGAGCTTGGCATGTTGAGGGGTGCTTCTCCTCTGGCCCTGAAACGCTGGAGTTCCTTGCTTTCCTTTCTGTGCGAAAGCACTGTCCTTCTCCTCCAGGGACCCATGGCTGAAATTAGGATTCTACCTCCAAATTGGATTCTGTCCGAGGATTGTTCCCATGTGAAACCTGCCAGGACAGACAGCTCAGGCTGGCCTTGGCCTCTTAGGGGCCACCTCGCATCTGCCTTCAAAACACGCGGGGGCTGTGCTTCTCTTCCCATGGAATAAAACCATCTTTCAAGTCCAGCCATCCATGGCCAAAATTGGGAATCCACCTCTGAAATTCCATATCTCCAAGGAATAGCTCCCCGACAAAAGCTGCCAGGAATGTCCAGCTTCCCTTGGCTTCCTGAGGGCCAGCTCTCATCTGCCTTTGAAACACTGGGCCTCCTCACTTTGCTGCCAATGGAAAAGAACTGTCCTTCTGGGCCAGATGTCCACGGACAAAACTGGGATTTGGCCTCCCAAATTCCATCTAGCCAAGGATTGCTCCAAGACAAAAGCTGCCAAGACAAACAGGTCTGGCTGGCCTTGGCCTCCTTGAGGCACCACTAATCAGCCTTTGAAACACTGGGGCTCTGCCCTTTCCTTCCTGGGGAGAAGAAGTGTCATTCCCGTCCAGGCACCCACAGCTGAAATGGAATTCCACCTCCAAAACTCCCCGTATGTCCAAGGGTTGCTTTCAGACAGAAGCTGCAAGGACAGACACGTCTGCCTTGCCTTGGCCTCTGGTGGCTGCCTCTCATCTGCCTTCAAAACACTGGGGTTCTGTGGTTTCCTTCCTGTAGAAAAGAACCGACCTTCTTGTCCAGGTGCCCGTGGCCTCGAGCACATGATCACTACATAGGGACAAAGGAGCTCTGTGCTCAGTGGAGTGGAGACTGAGGACAGTGGAGGAGAGTCCTGGGTGGGCTTGAAGGGTGGTTTCAGACATGGTGGATCCTTTCTAGCTAGTAGAGACCAGCTGGCAAAAGAAAGAATTAATGCCAAGGGCAGCTGGGCAGGTCCAGGCTGGACACAAGGAGAAAGGAATTTCTCTCCCAGGGCAGTGCAGTGGTGCAACGTGTCCCCCAGAAGGAGGCTGGAGCAGCCCAAGGCTTTGTGTGCCAAGGCAGAGGCAGGCAGGACGCAGAGCCATCAGCAAAGGAAGGGGCCCATTGTTACACAGCAGGGCCGCAGAACCAAGGAGATCATTGTGACACTGCACAACCTCATGCAATCAAGGCGTCCGTGTTACGCTACTGAACCTCACGGAGCCAAGGGTCCATTGTGACACTGCGGAGCCAAGGAGACTGTTGCTGACAGTACCAAAGTTCATGGAACCAAAAGTCCATTGTGACATTGTGGCGCCTCACGGAACCGTGGAGAGCATTATGACACTTTGTTACTATCTGATTTACACCCAGAAGGGCAAAGAAAAGGAAATCTCTGAGTATAAAAAGGAAAGAACTTTGAAGGTTCAAAATATTCCCAAAGACCAGATTAAAACCAAACGAGATTAAATGTTGGTGCCAAACAAATGGGTATCTCTTTATCTAATGGTAAGAGAGGCAAAGAGAAAGGAGAAAAGTAGAGAAAAGTTAGAAAAGACAAGGTTACTCTAACAAGCACTGGATAAGTCACCACCACACTGTGCTACCTTTGTTGCTGCTGAGACAGGGTGGGGGAAGTGGAGAAGTTTTTGCCTTTTTTTCCCTGCTGTTTGAAGCGTCTTATCTGCCTCTTCTGAAGTCTAGAGCAGTTTGGCTGGAAAGCGGTGGCCCATCCTCCGAGATGCAGGCTCGATGCTTGCAGCTGAACCTGGGTCCGCCTGGGACGAAGGAGCAGGGCTAAGGGTTGCACAACTCCCTCGGGATTTCAGTCCAGGGGTGAAGGATTGGGGGGTGCTCCCCAGGCGGGCAGCGTCGGCTCCCGGAGGCCTCAGGGTGCCTCACGGCAGGCGATGGTGGTGGTGGGGGGAAAGGCAAAGGGCGGGGATTCTACCTTTTGCTTTTGCCTCCACATTTTGCACCAGTTTTGCCTTCCTTTTTATGGGCCTCAAGGCGGGCTATGCACGGCCCGTACGGCACGTAGTTTCCAGGCGTTCAAAAGTGATTATGATAAGCAGCCATCGTGACGAAGCACTTTTGAAGCCTTTCAGGTGTTGAGCAGTGATAATGGCGAAGCGTTTTTTGGCGCCTTTCTCTTAGTATTAGGCTCTTGCACACTTCAGAAGCAAGGGGCCATTGTGACACAGCAGGGCCTTGTATAAGCAAGGGGTCATTGTAGCACGGCAGGGCCTCGTGGAATCAAGGGGATCGTAGTGACACTGTGGGGCTCCAGGAGGCCACGGGGCCATTCTGACTGTGTGGAAGCAAGGATACCGTTGTTACGCTACGGGGCATCATGGAACCAAGGAGGCCATTGTGAAGCAGCTGGGCAACCCGCTGAGACTATTATGACACTTCAAGGCCTTGTGACACTGAAGGGCCATTGTGGAACTGCAGGGCCTCGTGGAACCAGTGAGACCATTGTGACATCACAGGGCCTCATGGGAGCCAGGGGCCATTGTGACACAGCCAGGCCTGACAGAAGCAAGGGGCCATTGTGACACTGCAAGGTCTCACGGAAGCAAAGGGCCAGTGTGCCACAGCCAGGCCTTGTGGAACCAAGGGGCCATTGTGATCCTGGGGAGCCCAATAGAACCAAGGAGCCATTGTGACCCTGCAGCACCTTACGGAATCATGGAGACCCTTGTGACCCTCTGTGACCTCATGGAACCAGTGGGCCATTGTGTTATTCTGCAGCCCCATGGAACCAAGGAAACCATTGTGACACAGCCAGGCCTCGTGGAAGCAAGGGGCCTTTGTGCCGCTGTAGAGCCAAGGAGACCACTGTGCTATTGCTGGGCCTCAGGGGAACAAAATGGTGATGCTGCAGGGCCCCAAGGCTGCAAAGAGCGTGGAACAGGTGTGGTTGGCTTGGCCTCCTGGGGGCCACCTGCCTGGTCCAGCTGAGCTTGGCATGTTGAGGGGTGCTTCTCCTCTGGCCCTGAAACGCTGGAGTTCCTTGCTTTCCTTTCTGTGCGAAAGCACTGTCCTTCTCCTCCAGGGACCCATGGCTGAAATTAGGATTCTACCTCCAAATTGGATTCTGTCCGAGGATTGTTCCCATGTGAAACCTGCCAGGACAGACAGCTCAGGCTGGCCTTGGCCTCTTAGGGGCCACCTCGCATCTGCCTTCAAAACACGCGGGGGCTGTGCTTCTCTTCCCATGGAAAAAACCATCTTTCAAGTCCAGCCATCCATGGCCAAAATTGGGAATCCACCTCTGAAATTCCATATCTCCAAGGAATAGCTCCCCGACAAAAGCTGCCAGGAATGTCCAGCTTCCCTTGGCTTCCTGAGGGCCAGCTCTCATCTGCCTTTGAAACACTGGGCCTCCTCACTTTGCTGCCAATGGAAAAGAACTGTCCTTCTGGGCCAGATGTCCACGGACAAAACTGGGATTTGGCCTCCCAAATTGCATCTAGCCAAGGATTGCTCCAAGACAAAAGCTGCCAAGACAAACAGGTCAGGCTGGCCTTGGCCTCCTTGAGGCACCACTAATCAGCCTTTGAAACACTGGGGCTCTGCCCTTTCCTTCCTGGGGAGAAGAAGTGTCATTCCCGTCCAGGCACCCACAGCTGAAATGGAATTCCACCTCCAAAACTCCCCGTATGTCCAAGGGTTGCTTTCAGACAGAAGCTGCAAGGACAGACACGTCTGCCTTGCCTTGGCCTCTGGTGGCTGCCTCTCATCTGCCTTCAAAACACTGGGGTTCTGTGGTTTCCTTCCTGTAGAAAAGAACCGACCTTCTTGTCCAGGTGCCCGTGGCCTCGAGCACATGATCACTACAGAGGGACAAAGGAGCTCTGTGCTCAGTGGAGTGGAGACTGAGGACAGTGGAGGAGAGTCCTGGGTGGGCTTGAAGGGTGGTTTCAGACATGGTGGATCCTTTCTAGCTAGTAGAGACCAGCTGGCAAAAGAAAGAATTAATGCCAAGGGCAGCTGGGCAGGTCCAGGCTGGACACAAGGAGAAAGGAATTTCTCTCCCAGGGCAGTGCAGTGGTGCAACGTGTCCCCCAGAAGGAGTCTGGAGCAGCCCAAGGCTTTGTGTGCCAAGGCAGAGGCAGGCAGGACGCAGAGCCATCAGCAAAGGAAGGGGCCCATTGTTACACAGCAGGGCCGCAGAACCAAGGAGATCATTGTGACACTGCACAACCTCATGCAATCAAGGCGTCCGTGTTACGCTACTGAACCTCATGGAGCCAAGGGTCCATTGTGACCCTGCGGAGCCAAGGAGACTGTTGCTGACAGTACCAAAGTTCATGGAACCAAAAGTCCATTGTGACATTGTGGCGCCTCACGGAACCGTGGAGAGCATTATGACACTTTGTTACTATCTGATTTACACCCAGAAGGGCAAAGAAAAGGAAATCTCTGAGTATAAAAAGGAAAGAACTTTGAAGGTTCAAAATATTCCCAAAGACCAGATTAAAACCAAACGAGATTAAATGTTGGTGCCAAACAAATGGGTATCTCTTTATCTAATGGTAAGAGAGGCAAAGAGAAAGAAGGAGAAAAGTAGAGAAAAGTTAGAAAAGACAAGGTTACTCTAACAAGCACTGGATAAGTCACCACCACACTGTGCTACCTTTGTTGCTGCTGAGACAGGGTGGGGGAAGTGGAGAAGTTTTTGCCTTTTTTTTCCTGCTGTTTGAAGCCTCTTATCTGCCTCTTCTGAAGTCTAGAGCAGTTTGGCTGGAAAGCGGCGGCCCATCCTCCGAGATGCAGGCTCGATGCTTGCAGCTGAACCTGGCTCCGCCTGGGACGAAGGAGCAGGGCTAGGGGTTGCACAACTCCCTCGGGATTTCAGTCCAGGGGTGAAGGATTGGGGGGTGCTCCCCAGGCGGGCGGCGTCGGCTCCCGGAGGCCTCAGGGTGCCTCACGGCAGGCGATGGTGGTGGTGGGGGGAAAGGCAAAGGGCGGGGATTCTACCTTTTGCTTTTGCCTCCACATTTTGCACCAGTTTTGCCTTCCTTTTTATGGGCCTCAAGGCGGGCTATGCACGGCCCGTACGGCACGTAGTTTCCAGGCGTTCAAAAGTGATTATGATAAGCAGCCATCATGACGAAGCACTTTTGAAGCCTTTCAGGTGTTGAGCAGTGATAATGGCGAAGCGTTTTTTGGCGCCTTTCTCTTAGTATTAGGCTCTTGCACACTTCAGAAGCAAGGGGCCATTGTGACACAGCAGGGCCTTGTATAAGCAAGGGGTCATTGTAGCACGGCAGGGCCTCGTGGAATCAAGGGGATCGTAGTGACACTGTGGGGCTCCAGGAGGCCACGGGGCCATTCTGACTGTGTGGAAGCAAGGATACCGTTGTTACGCTACGGGGCATCATGGAACCGAGGAGGCCATTGTGAAGCAGCTGGGCAACCCGCTGAGACTATTATGACACTTCAAGGCCTTGTGACACTGAAGGGCCATTGTGGAACTGCAGGGCCTCGTGGAACCAGTGAGACCATTGTGACATCACAGGGCCTCATGGGAGCCAGGGGCCATTGTGACACAGCCAGGCCTGACAGAAGCAAGGGGCCATTGTGACACTGCAAGGTCTCACGGAAGCAAAGGGCCAGTGTGCCACAGCCAGGCCTTGTGGAACCAAGGGGCCATTGTGATCCTGGGGAGCCCAATAGAACCAAGGAGCCATTGTGACCCTGCAGCACCTTACGGAATCATGGAGACCCTTGTGACCCTCTGTGACCTCATGGAACCAGTGGGCCATTGTGTTATTCTGCAGCCCCATGGAAGCAAGGAAACCATTGTGACACAGCCAGGCCTCGTGGAAGCAAGGGGCCTTTGTGCCGCTGTAGAGCCAAGGAGACCACTGTGCTATTGCTGGGCCTCAGGGGAACAAAATGGTGATGCTGCAGGGCCCCAAGGCTGCAAAGAGCGTGGAACAGGTGTGGTTGGCTTGGCCTCCTGGGGGCCACCTGCCTGGTCCAGCTGAGCTTGGCATGTTGAGGGGTGCTTCTCCTCTGGCCCTGAAACGCTGGAGTTCCTTGCTTTCCTTTCTGTGCGAAAGCACTGTCCTTCTCCTCCAGGGACCCATGGCTGAAATTAGGATTCTACCTCCAAATTGGATTCTGTCCGAGGATTGTTCCCATGTGAAACCTGCCAGGACAGACAGCTCAGGCTGGCCTTGGCCTCTTAGGGGCCACCTCGCATCTGCCTTCAAAACACGCGGGGGCTGTGCTTCTCTTCCCATGGAATAAAACCATCTTTCAAGTCCAGCCATCCATGGCCAAAATTGGGAATCCACCTCTGAAATTCCATATCTCCAAGGAATAGCTCCCCGACAAAAGCTGCCAGGAATGTCCAGCTTCCCTTGGCTTCCTGAGGGCCAGCTCTCATCTGCCTTTGAAACACTGGGCCTCCTCACTTTGCTGCCAATGGAAAAGAACTGTCCTTCTGGGCCAGATGTCCATGGACAAAACTGGGATTTGGCCTCCCAAATTCCATCTAGCCAAGGATTGCTCCAAGACAAAAGCTGCCAAGACAAACAGGTCTGGCTGGCCTTGGCCTCCTTGAGGCACCACTAATCAGCCTTTGAAACACTGGGGCTCTGCCCTTTCCTTCCTGGGGAGAAGAAGTGTCATTCCCGTCCAGGCACCCACAGCTGAAATGGAATTCCACCTCCAAAACTCCCCGTATGTCCAAGGGTTGCTTTCAGACAGAAGCTGCAAGGACAGACACGTCTGCCTTGCCTTGGCCTCTGGTGGCTGCCTCTCATCTGCCTTCAAAACACTGGGGTTCTGTGGTTTCCTTCCTGTAGAAAAGAACCGACCTTCTTGTCCAGGTGCCCGTGGCCTCGAGCACATGATCACTACATAGGGACAAAGGAGCTCTGTGCTCAGTGGAGCGGAGACTGAGGACAGTGGAGGAGAGTCCTGGGTGGGCTTGAAGGGTGGTTTCAGACATGGTGGATCCTTTCTAGCTAGTAGAGACCAGCTGGCAAAAGAAAGAATTAATGCCAAGGGCAGCTGGGCAGGTCCAGGCTGGACACAAGGAGAAAGGAATTTCTCTCCCAGGGCAGTGCAGTGGTGCAACGTGTCCCCCAGAAGGAGTCTGGAGCAGCCCAAGGCTTTGTGTGCCAAGGCAGAGGCAGGCAGGACGCAGAGCCATCAGCAAAGGAAGGGGCCCATTGTTACACAGCAGGGCCGCAGAACCAAGGAGATCATTGTGACACTGCACAACCTCATGCAATCAAGGCGTCCGTGTTACGCTACTGAACCTCATGGAGCCAAGGGTCCATTGTGACACTGCGGAGCCAAGGAGACTGTTGCTGACAGTACCAAAGTTCATGGAACCAAAAGTCCATTGTGACATTGTGGCGCCTCACGGAACCGTGGAGAGCATTATGACACTTTGTTACTATCTGATTTACACCCAGAAGGGCAAAGAAAAGGAAATCTCTGAGTATAAAAAGGAAAGAACTTTGAAGGTTCAAAATATTCCCAAAGACCAGATTAAAACCAAACGAGATTAAATGTTGGTGCCAAACAAATGGGTATCTCTTTATCTAATGGTAAGAGAGGCAAAGAGAAAGGAGAAAAGTAGAGAAAAGTTAGAAAAGACAAGGTTACTCTAACAAGCACTGGATAAGTCACCACCACACTGTGCTACCTTTGTTGCTGCTGAGACAGGGTGGGGGAAGTGGAGAAGTTTTTGCCTTTTTTTCCCTGCTGTTTGAAGCGTCTTATCTGCCTCTTCTGAAGTCTAGAGCAGTTTGGCTGGAAAGCGGCGGCCCATCCTCCGAGATGCAGGCTCGATGCTTGCAGCTGAACCTGGGTCCGCCTGGGACGAAGGAGCAGGGCTAAGGGTTGCACAACTCCCTCGGGATTTCAGTCCAGGGGTGAAGGATTGGGGGGTGCTCCCCAGGCGGGCGGCGTCGGCTCCCGGAGGCCTCAGGGTGCCTCACGGCAGGCGATGGTGGTGGTGGGGGGAAAGGCAAAGGGCGGGGATTCTACCTTTTGCTTTTGCCTCCACATTTTGCACCAGTTTTGCCTTCCTTTTTATGGGCCTCAAGGCGGGCTATGCACGGCCCGTACGGCACGTAGTTTCCAGGCGTTCAAAAGTGATTATGATAAGCAGCCATCGTGACGAAGCACTTTTGAAGCCTTTCAGGTGTTGAGCAGTGATAATGGCGAAGCGTTTTTTGGCGCCTTTCTCTTAGTATTAGGCTCTTGCACACTTCAGAAGCAAGGGGCCATTGTGACACAGCAGGGCCTTGTATAAGCAAGGGGTCATTGTAGCACGGCAGGGCCTCGTGGAATCAAGGGGATCGTAGTGACACTGTGGGGCTCCAGGAGGCCACGGGGCCATTCTGACTGTGTGCAAGCAAGGATACCGTTGTTACGCTACGGGGCATCATGGAACCAAGGAGGCCATTGTGAAGCAGCTGGGCAACCCGCTGAGACTATTATGACACTTCAAGGCCTTGTGACACTGAAGGGCCATGGTGGAACTGCAGGGCCTCGTGGAACCAGTGAGACCATTGTGACATCACAGGGCCTCATGGGAGCCAGGGGCCATTGTGACACAGCCAGGCCTGACAGAAGCAAGGGGCCATTGTGACACTGCAAGGTCTCACGGAAGCAAAGGGCCAGTGTGCCACAGCCAGGCCTTGTGGAACCAAGGGGCCATTGTGATCCTGGGGAGCCCAATACAACCAAGGAGCCATTGTGACCCTGCAGCACCTTACGGAATCATGGAGACCCTTGTGACCCTCTGTGACCTCATGGAACCAGTGGGCCATTGTGTTATTCTGCAGCCCCATGGAACCAAGGAAACCATTGTGACACAGCCAGGCCTCGTGGAAGCAAGGGGCCTTTGTGCCGCTGTAGAGCCAAGGAGACCACTGTGCTATTGCTGGGCCTCAGGGGAACAAAATGGTGATGCTGCAGGGCCCCAAGGCTGCAAAGAGCGTGGAACAGGTGTGGTTGGCTTGGCCTCCTGGGGGCCACCTGCCTGCTCCAGCTGAGCTTGGCATGTTGAGGGGTGCTTCTCCTCTGGCCCTGAAACGCTGGAGTTCCTTGCTTTCCTTTCTGTGCGAAAGCACTGTCCTTCTCCTCCAGGGACCCATGGCTGAAATTAGGATTCTACCTCCAAATTGGATTCTGTCCGAGGATTGTTCCCATGTGAAACCTGCCAGGACAGACAGCTCAGGCTGGCCTTGGCCTCTTAGGGGCCACCTCGCATCTGCCTTCAAAACACGCGGGGGCTGTGCTTCTCTTCCCATGGAATAAAACCATCTTTCAAGTCCAGCCATCCATGGCCAAAATTGGGAATCCACCTCTGAAATTCCATATCTCCAAGGAATAGCTCCCCGACAAAAGCTGCCAGGAATGTCCAGCTTCCCTTGGCTTCCTGAGGGCCAGCTCTCATCTGCCTTTGAAACACTGGGCCTCCTCACTTTGCTGCCAATGGAAAAGAACTGTCCTTCTGGGCCAGATGTCCATGGACAAAACTGGGATTTGGCCTCCCAAATTCCATCTAGCCAAGGATTGCTCCAAGACAAAAGCTGCCAAGACAAACAGGTCTGGCTGGCCTTGGCCTCCTTGAGGCACCACTAATCAGCCTTTGAAACACTGGGGCTCTGCCCTTTCCTTCCTGGGGAGAAGAAGTGTCATTCCCGTCCAGGCACCCACAGCTGAAATGGAATTCCACCTCCAAAACTCCCCGTATGTCCAAGGGTTGCTTTCAGACAGAAGCTGCAAGGACAGACACGTCTGCCTTGCCTTGGCCTCTGGTGGCTGCCTCTCATCTGCCTTCAAAACACTGGGGTTCTGTGGTTTCCTTCCTGTAGAAAAGAACCGACCTTCTTGTCCAGGTGCCCGTGGCCTCGAGCACATGATCACTACAGAGGGACAAAGGAGCTCTGTGCTCAGTGGAGCGGAGACTGAGGACAGTGGAGGAGAGTCCTGGGTGGGCTTGAAGGGTGGTTTCAGACATGGTGGATCCTTTCTAGCTAGTAGAGACCAGCTGGCAAAAGAAAGAATTAATGCCAAGGGCAGCTGGGCAGGTCCAGGCTGGACACAAGGAGAAAGGAATTTCTCTCCCAGGGCAGTGCAGTGGTGCAACGTGTCCCCCAGAAGGAGGCTGGAGCAGCCCAAGGCTTTGTGTGCCAAGGCAGAGCCAGGCAGGACGCAGAGCCATCAGCAAAGGAAGGGGCCCATTGTTACACAGCAGGGCCGCAGAACCAAGGAGATCATTGTGACACTGCACAACCTCATGCAATCAAGGCGTCCGTGTTACGCTACTGAACCTCACGGAGCCAAGGGTCCATTGTGACCCTGCGGAGCCAAGGAGACTGTTGCTGACAGTACCAAAGTTCATGGAACCAAAAGTCCATTGTGACATTGTGGCGCCTCACGGAACCGTGGAGAGCATTATGACACTTTGTTACTATCTGATTTACACCCAGAAGGGCAAAGAAAAGGAAATCTCTGAGTATAAAAAGGAAAGAACTTTGAAGGTTCAAAATATTCCCAAAGACCAGATTAAAACCAAACGAGATTAAATGTTGGTGCCAAACAAATGGGTATCTCTTTATCTAATGGTAAGAGAGGCAAAGAGAAAGAAGGAGAAAAGTAGAGAAAAGTTAGAAAAGACAAGGTTACTCTAACAAGCACTGGATAAGTCACCACCACACTGTGCTACCTTTGTTGCTGCTGAGACAGGGTGGGGGAAGTGGAGAAGTTTTTGCCTTTTTTTTCCTGCTGTTTGAAGCCTCTTATCTGCCTCTTCTGAAGTCTAGAGCAGTTTGGCTGGAAAGCGGCGGCCCATCCTCCGAGATGCAGGCTCGATGCTTGCAGCTGAACCTGGCTCCGCCTGGGACGAAGGAGCAGGGCTAGGGGTTGCACAACTCCCTCGGGATTTCAGTCCAGGGGTGAAGGATTGGGGGGTGCTCCCCAGGCGGGCGGCGTCGGCTCCCGGAGGCCTCAGGGTGCCTCACGGCAGGCGATGGTGGTGGTGGGGGGAAAGGCAAAGGGCGGGGATTCTACCTTTTGCTTTTGCCTCCACATTTTGCACCAGTTTTGCCTTCCTTTTTATGGGCCTCAAGGCGGGCTATGCACGGCCCGTACGGCACGTAGTTTCCAGGCGTTCAAAAGTGATTATGATAAGCAGCCATCGTGACGAAGCACTTTTGAAGCCTTTCAGGTGTTGAGCAGTGATAATGGCGAAGCGTTTTTTGGCGCCTTTCTCTTAGTATTAGGCTCTTGCACACTTCAGAAGCAAGGGGCCATTGTGACACAGCAGGGCCTTGTATAAGCAAGGGGTCATTGTAGCACGGCAGGGCCTCGTGGAATCAAGGGGATCGTAGTGACACTGTGGGGCTCCAGGAGGCCACGGGGCCATTCTGACTGTGTGCAAGCAAGGATACCGTTGTTACGCTACGGGGCATCATGGAACCAAGGAGGCCATTGTGAAGCAGCTGGGCAACCCGCTGAGACTATTATGACACTTCAAGGCCTTGTGACACTGAAGGGCCATTGTGGAACTGCAGGGCCTCGTGGAACCAGTGAGACCATTGTGACATCACAGGGCCTCATGGGAGCCAGGGGCCATTGTGACACAGCCAGGCCTGACAGAAGCAAGGGGCCATTGTGACACTGCAAGGTCTCACGGAAGCAAAGGGCCAGTGTGCCACAGCCAGGCCTTGTGGAACCAAGGGGCCATTGTGATCCTGGGGAGCCCAATAGAACCAAGGAGCCATTGTGACCCTGCAGCACCTTACGGAATCATGGAGACCCTTGTGACCCTCTGTGACCTCATGGAACCAGTGGGCCATTGTGTTATTCTGCAGCCCCATGGAAGCAAGGAAACCATTGTGACACAGCCAGGCCTCGTGGAAGCAAGGGGCCTTTGTGCCGCTGTAGAGCCAAGGAGACCACTGTGCTATTGCTGGGCCTCAGGGGAACAAAATGGTGATGCTGCAGGGCCCCAAGGCTGCAAAGAGCGTGGAACAGGTGTGGTTGGCTTGGCCTCCTGGGGGCCACCTGCCTGCTCCAGCTGAGCTTGGCATGTTGAGGGGTGCTTCTCCTCTGGCCCTGAAACGCTGGAGTTCCTTGCTTTCCTTTCTGTGCGAAAGCACTGTCCTTCTCCTCCAGGGACCCATGGCTGAAATTAGGATTCTACCTCCAAATTGGATTCTGTCCGAGGATTGTTCCCATGTGAAACCTGCCAGGACAGACAGCTCAGGCTGGCCTTGGCCTCTTAGGGGCCACCTCGCATCTGCCTTCAAAACACGTGGGGGCTGTGCTTCTCTTCCCATGGAAAAAACCATCTTTCAAGTCCAGCCATCCATGGCCAAAATTGGGAATCCACCTCTGAAATTCCATATCTCCAAGGAATAGCTCCCCGACAAAAGCTGCCAGGAATGTCCAGCTTCCCTTGGCTTCCTGAGGGCCAGCTCTCATCTGCCTTTGAAACACTGGGCCTCCTCACTTTGCTGCCAATGGAAAAGAACTGTCCTTCTGGGCCAGATGTCCATGGACAAAACTGGGATTTGGCCTCCCAAATTCCATCTAGCCAAGGATTGCTCCAAGACAAAAGCTGCCAAGACAAACAGGTCTGGCTGGCCTTGGCCTCCTTGAGGCACCACTAATCAGCCTTTGAAACACTGGGGCTCTGCCCTTTCCTTCCTGGGGAGAAGAAGTGTCATTCCCGTCCAGGCACCCACAGCTGAAATGGAATTCCACCTCCAAAACTCCCCGTATGTCCAAGGGTTGCTTTCAGACAGAAGCTGCAAGGACAGACACGTCTGCCTTGCCTTGGCCTCTGGTGGCTGCCTCTCATCTGCCTTCAAAACACTGGGGTTCTGTGGTTTCCTTCCTGTAGAAAAGAACCGACCTTCTTGTCCAGGTGCCCGTGGCCTCGAGCACATGATCACTACATAGGGACAAAGGAGCTCTGTGCTCAGTGGAGCGGAGACTGAGGACAGTGGAGGAGAGTCCTGGGTGGGCTTGAAGGGTGGTTTCAGACATGGTGGATCCTTTCTAGCTAGTAGAGACCAGCTGGCAAAAGAAAGAATTAATGCCAAGGGCAGCTGGGCAGGTCCAGGCTGGACACAAGGAGAAAGGAATTTCTCTCCCAGGGCAGTGCAGTGGTGCAACGTGTCCCCCAGAAGGAGTCTGGAGCAGCCCAAGGCTTTGTGTGCCAAGGCAGAGGCAGGCAGGACGCAGAGCCATCAGCAAAGGAAGGGGCCCATTGTTACACAGCAGGGCCGCAGAACCAAGGAGATCATTGTGACACTGCACAACCTCATGCAATCAAGGCGTCCGTGTTACGCTACTGAACCTCATGGAGCCAAGGGTCCATTGTGACCCTGCGGAGCCAAGGAGACTGTTGCTGACAGTACCAAAGTTCATGGAACCAAAAGTCCATTGTGACATTGTGGCGCCTCACGGAACCGTGGAGAGCATTATGACACTTTGTTACTATCTGATTTACACCCAGAAGGGCAAAGAAAAGGAAATCTCTGAGTATAAAAAGGAAAGAACTTTGAAGGTTCAAAATATTCCCAAAGACCAGATTAAAACCAAACGAGATTAAATGTTGGTGCCAAACAAATGGGTATCTCTTTATCTAATGGTAAGAGAGGCAAAGAGAAAGGAGAAAAGTAGAGAAAAGTTAGAAAAGACAAGGTTACTCTAACAAGCACTGGATAAGTCACCACCACACTGTGCTACCTTTGTTGCTGCTGAGACAGGGTGGGGGAAGTGGAGAAGTTTTTGCCTTTTTTTCCCTGCTGTTTGAAGCGTCTTATCTGCCTCTTCTGAAGTCTAGAGCAGTTTGGCTGGAAAGCGGCGGCCCATCCTCCGAGATGCAGGCTCGATGCTTGCAGCTGAACCTGGGTCCGCCTGGGACGAAGGAGCAGGGCTAAGGGTTGCACAACTCCCTCGGGATTTCAGTCCAGGGGTGAAGGATTGGGGGGTGCTCCCCAGGCGGGCGGCGTCGGCTCCCGGAGGCCTCAGGGTGCCTCACGGCAGGCGATGGTGGTGGTGGGGGGAAAGGCAAAGGGCGGGGATTCTACCTTTTGCTTTTGCCTCCACATTTTGCACCAGTTTTGCCTTCCTTTTTATGGGCCTCAAGGCGGGCTATGCACGGCCCGTACGGCACGTAGTTTCCAGGCGTTCAAAAGTGATTATGATAAGCAGCCATCGTGACGAAGCACTTTTGAAGCCTTTCAGGTGTTGAGCAGTGATAATGGCGAAGCGTTTTTTGGCGCCTTTCTCTTAGTATTAGGCTCTTGCACACTTCAGAAGCAAGGGGCCATTGTGACACAGCAGGGCCTTGTATAAGCAAGGGGTCATTGTAGCACGGCAGGGCCTCGTGGAATCAAGGGGATCGTAGTGACACTGTGGGGCTCCAGGAGGCCACGGGGCCATTCTGACTGTGTGGAAGCAAGGATACCGTTGTTACGCTACGGGGCATCATGGAACCAAGGAGGCCATTGTGAAGCAGCTGGGCAACCCGCTGAGACTATTATGACACTTCAAGGCCTTGTGACACTGAAGGGCCATTGTGGAACTGCAGGGCCTCGTGGAACCAGTGAGACCATTGTGACATCACAGGGCCTCATGGGAGCCAGGGGCCATTGTGACACAGCCAGGCCTGACAGAAGCAAGGGGCCATTGTGACACTGCAAGGTCTCACGGAAGCAAAGGGCCAGTGTGCCACAGCCAGGCCTTGTGGAACCAAGGGGCCATTGTGATCCTGGGGAGCCCAATAGAACCAAGGAGCCATTGTGACCCTGCAGCACCTTATGGAATCATGGAGACCCTTGTGACCCTCTGTGACCTCATGGAACCAGTGGGCCATTGTGTTATTCTGCAGCCCCATGGAACCAAGGAAACCATTGTGACACAGCCAGGCCTCGTGGAAGCAAGGGGCCTTTGTGCCGCTGTAGAGCCAAGGAGACCACTGTGCTATTGCTGGGCCTCAGGGGAACAAAATGGTGATGCTGCAGGGCCCCAAGGCTGCAAAGAGCGTGGAACAGGTGTGGTTGGCTTGGCCTCCTGGGGGCCACCTGCCTGCTCCAGCTGAGCTTGGCATGTTGAGGGGTGCTTCTCCTCTGGCCCTGAAACGCTGGAGTTCCTTGCTTTCCTTTCTGTGCGAAAGCACTGTCCTTCTCCTCCAGGGACCCATGGCTGAAATTAGGATTCTACCTCCAAATTGGATTCTGTCCGAGGATTGTTCCCATGTGAAACCTGCCAGGACAGACAGCTCAGGCTGGCCTTGGCCTCTTAGGGGCCACCTCGCATCTGCCTTCAAAACACGCGGGGGCTGTGCTTCTCTTCCCATGGAATAAAACCATCTTTCAAGTCCAGCCATCCATGGCCAAAATTGGGAATCCACCTCTGAAATTCCATATCTCCAAGGAATAGCTCCCTGACAAAAGCTGCCAGGAATGTCCAGCTTCCCTTGGCTTCCTGAGGGCCAGCTCTCATCTGCCTTTGAAACACTGGGCCTCCTCACTTTGCTGCCAATGGAAAAGAACTGTCCTTCTGGGCCAGATGTCCATGGACAAAACTGGGATTTGGCCTCCCAAATTCCATCTAGCCAAGGATTGCTCCAAGACAAAAGCTGCCAAGACAAACAGGTCTGGCTGGCCTTGGCCTCCTTGAGGCACCACTAATCAGCCTTTGAAACACTGGGGCTCTGCCCTTTCCTTCCTGGGGAGAAGAAGTGTCATTCCCGTCCAGGCACCCACAGCTGAAATGGAATTCCACCTCCAAAACTCCCCGTATGTCCAAGGGTTGCTTTCAGACAGAAGCTGCAAGGACAGACACGTCTGCCTTGCCTTGGCCTCTGGTGGCTGCCTCTCATCTGCCTTCAAAACACTGGGGTTCTGTGGTTTCCTTCCTGTAGAAAAGAACCGACCTTCTTGTCCAGGTGCCCGTGGCCTCGAGCACATGATCACTACATAGGGACAAAGGAGCTCTGTGCTCAGTGGAGCGGAGACTGAGGACAGTGGAGGAGAGTCCTGGGTGGGCTTGAAGGGTGGTTTCAGACATGGTGGATCCTTTCTACCTAGTAGAGACCAGCTGGCAAAAGAAAGAATTAATGCCAAGGGCAGCTGGGCAGGTCCAGGCTGGACACAAGGAGAAAGGAATTTCTCTCCCAGGGCAGTGCAGTGGTGCAACGTGTCCCCCAGAAGGAGGCTGGAGCAGCCCAAGGCTTTGTGTGCCAAGGCAGAGGCAGGCAGGACGCAGAGCCATCAGCAAAGGAAGGGGCCCATTGTTACACAGCAGGGCCGCAGAACCAAGGAGATCATTGTGACACTGCACAACCTCATGCAATCAAGGCGTCCGTGTTACGCTACTGAACCTCATGGAGCCAAGGGTCCATTGTGACACTGCGGAGCCAAGGAGACTGTTGCTGACAGTACCAAAGTTCATGGAACCAAAAGTCCATTGTGACATTGTGGCGCCTCACGGAACCGTGGAGAGCATTATGACACTTTGTTACTATCTGATTTACACCCAGAAGGGCAAAGAAAAGGAAATCTCTGAGTATAAAAAGGAAAGAACTTTGAAGGTTCAAAATATTCCCAAAGACCAGATTAAAACCAAACGAGATTAAATGTTGGTGCCAAACAAATGGGTATCTCTTTATCTAATGGTAAGAGAGGCAAAGAGAAAGGAGAAAAGTAGAGAAAAGTTAGAAAAGACAAGGTTACTCTAACAAGCACTGGATAAGTCACCACCACACTGTGCTACCTTTGTTGCTGCTGAGACAGGGTGGGGGAAGTGGAGAAGTTTTTGCCTTTTTTTCCCTGCTGTTTGAAGCCTCTTATCTGCCTCTTCTGAAGTCTAGAGCAGTTTGGCTGGAAAGCGGCGGCCCATCCTCCGAGATGCAGGCTCGATGCTTGCAGCTGAACCTGGGTCCGCCTGGGACGAAGGAGCAGGGCTAAGGGTTGCACAACTCCCTCGGGATTTCAGTCCAGGGGTGAAGGATTGGGGGGTGCTCCCCAGGCGGGCGGCGTCGGCTCCCGGAGGCCTCAGGGTGCCTCACGGCAGGCGATGGTGGTGGTGGGGGGAAAGGCAAAGGGCGGGGATTCTACCTTTTGCTTTTGCCTCCACATTTTGCACCAGTTTTGCCTTCCTTTTTATGGGCCTCAAGGCGGGCTATGCACGGCCCGTACGGCACGTAGTTTCCAGGCGTTCAAAAGTGATTATGATAAGCAGCCATCGTGACGAAGCACTTTTGAAGCCTTTCAGGTGTTGAGCAGTGATAATGGCGAAGCGTTTTTTGGCGCCTTTCTCTTAGTATTAGGCTCTTGCACACTTCAGAAGCAAGGGGCCATTGTGACACAGCAGGGCCTTGTATAAGCAAGGGGTCATTGTAGCACGGCAGGGCCTCGTGGAATCAAGGGGATCGTAGTGACACTGTGGGGCTCCAGGAGGCCACGGGGCCATTCTGACTGTGTGCAAGCAAGGATACCGTTGTTACGCTACGGGGCATCATGGAACCAAGGAGGCCATTGTGAAGCAGCTGGGCAACCCGCTGAGACTATTATGACACTTCAAGGCCTTGTGACACTGAAGGGCCATGGTGGAACTGCAGGGCCTCGTGGAACCAGTGAGACCATTGTGACATCACAGGGCCTCATGGGAGCCAGGGGCCATTGTGACACAGCCAGGCCTGACAGAAGCAAGGGGCCATTGTGACACTGCAAGGTCTCACGGAAGCAAAGGGCCAGTGTGCCACAGCCAGGCCTTGTGGAACCAAGGGGCCATTGTGATCCTGGGGAGCCCAATACAACCAAGGAGCCATTGTGACCCTGCAGCACCTTACGGAATCATGGAGACCCTTGTGACCCTCTGTGACCTCATGGAACCAGTGGGCCATTGTGTTATTCTGCAGCCCCATGGAACCAAGGAAACCATTGTGACACAGCCAGGCCTCGTGGAAGCAAGGGGCCTTTGTGCCGCTGTAGAGCCAAGGAGACCACTGTGCTATTGCTGGGCCTCAGGGGAACAAAATGGTGATGCTGCAGGGCCCCAAGGCTGCAAAGAGCGTGGAACAGGTGTGGTTGGCTTGGCCTCCTGGGGGCCACCTGCCTGGTCCAGCTGAGCTTGGCATGTTGAGGGGTGCTTCTCCTCTGGCCCTGAAACGCTGGAGTTCCTTGCTTTCCTTTCTGTGCGAAAGCACTGTCCTTCTCCTCCAGGGACCCATGGCTGAAATTAGGATTCTACCTCCAAATTGGATTCTGTCCGAGGATTGTTCCCATGTGAAACCTGCCAGGACAGACAGCTCAGGCTGGCCTTGGCCTCTTAGGGGCCACCTCGCATCTGCCTTCAAAACACGCGGGGGCTGTGCTTCTCTTCCCATGGAATAAAACCATCTTTCAAGTCCAGCCATCCATGGCCAAAATTGGGAATCCACCTCTGAAATTCCATATCTCCAAGGAATAGCTCCCCGACAAAAGCTGCCAGGAATGTCCAGCTTCCCTTGGCTTCCTGAGGGCCAGCTCTCATCTGCCTTTGAAACACTGGGCCTCCTCACTTTGCTGCCAATGGAAAAGAACTGTCCTTCTGGGCCAGATGTCCACGGACAAAACTGGGATTTGGCCTCCCAAATTCCATCTAGCCAAGGATTGCTCCAAGACAAAAGCTGCCAAGACAAACAGGTCTGGCTGGCCTTGGCCTCCTTGAGGCACCACTAATCAGCCTTTGAAACACTGGGGCTCTGCCCTTTCCTTCCTGGGGAGAAGAAGTGTCATTCCCGTCCAGGCACCCACAGCTGAAATGGAATTCCACCTCCAAAACTCCCCGTATGTCCAAGGGTTGCTTTCAGACAGAAGCTGCAAGGACAGACACGTCTGCCTTGCCTTGGCCTCTGGTGGCTGCCTCTCATCTGCCTTCAAAACACTGGGGTTCTGTGGTTTCCTTCCTGTAGAAAAGAACCGACCTTCTTGTCCAGGTGCCCGTGGCCTCGAGCACATGATCACTACATAGGGACAAAGGAGCTCTGTGCTCAGTGGAGTGGAGACTGAGGACAGTGGAGGAGAGTCCTGGGTGGGCTTGAAGGGTGGTTTCAGACATGGTGGATCCTTTCTACCTAGTAGAGACCAGCTGGCAAAAGAAAGAATTAATGCCAAGGGCAGCTGGGCAGGTCCAGGCTGGACACAAGGAGAAAGGAATTTCTCTCCCAGGGCAGTGCAGTGGTGCAACGTGTCCCCCAGAAGAAGGCTGGAGCAGCCCAAGGCTTTGTGTGCCAAGGCAGAGGCAGGCAGGACGCAGAGCCATCAGCAAAGGAAGGGGCCCATTGTTACACAGCAGGGCCGCAGAACCAAGGAGATCATTGTGACACTGCACAACCTCATGCAATCAAGGCGTCCGTGTTACGCTACTGAACCTCACGGAGCCAAGGGTCCATTGTGACACTGCGGAGCCAAGGAGACTGTTGCTGACAGTACCAAAGTTCATGGAACCAAAAGTCCATTGTGACATTGTGGCGCCTCACGGAACCGTGGAGAGCATTATGACACTTTGTTACTATCTGATTTACACCCAGAAGGGCAAAGAAAAGGAAATCTCTGAGTATAAAAAGGAAAGAACTTTGAAGGTTCAAAATATTCCCAAAGACCAGATTAAAACCAAACGAGATTAAATGTTGGTGCCAAACAAATGGGTATCTCTTTATCTAATGGTAAGAGAGGCAAAGAGAAAGGAGAAAAGTAGAGAAAAGTTAGAAAAGACAAGGTTACTCTAACAAGCACTGGATAAGTCACCACCACACTGTGCTACCTTTGTTGCTGCTGAGACAGGGTGGGGGAAGTGGAGAAGTTTTTGCCTTTTTTTCCCTGCTGTTTGAAGCGTCTTATCTGCCTCTTCTGAAGTCTAGAGCAGTTTGGCTGGAAAGCGGCGGCCCATCCTCCGAGATGCAGGCTCGATGCTTGCAGCTGAACCTGGGTCCGCCTGGGACGAAGGAGCAGGGCTAAGGGTTGCACAACTCCCTCGGGATTTCAGTCCAGGGGTGAAGGATTGGGGGGTGCTCCCCAGGCGGGCGGCGTCGGCTCCCGGAGGCCTCAGGGTGCCTCACGGCAGGCGATGGTGGTGGTGGGGGGAAAGGCAAAGGGCGGGGATTCTACCTTTTGCTTTTGCCTCCACATTTTGCACCAGTTTTGCCTTCCTTTTTATGGGCCTCAAGGCGGGCTATGCACGGCCCATACGGCACGTAGTTTCCAGGCGTTCAAAAGTGATTATGATAAGCAGCCATCGTGACGAAGCACTTTTGAAGCCTTTCAGGTGTTGAGCAGTGATAATGGCGAAGCGTTTTTTGGCGCCTTTCTCTTAGTATTAGGCTCTTGCACACTTCAGAAGCAAGGGGCCATTGTGACACAGCAGGGCCTTGTATAAGCAAGGGGTCATTGTAGCACGGCAGGGCCTCGTGGAATCAAGGGGATCGTAGTGACACTGTGGGGCTCCAGGAGGCCACGGGGCCATTCTGACTGTGTGCAAGCAAGGATACCGTTGTTACGCTACGGGGCATCATGGAACCAAGGAGGCCATTGTGAAGCAGCTGGGCAACCCGCTGAGACTATTATGACACTTCAAGGCCTTGTGACACTGAAGGGCCATTGTGGAACTGCAGGGCCTCGTGGAACCAGTGAGACCATTGTGACATCACAGGGCCTCATGGGAGCCAGGGGCCATTGTGACACAGCCAGGCCTGACAGAAGCAAGGGGCCATTGTGACACTGCAAGGTCTCACGGAAGCAAAGGGCCAGTGTGCCACAGCCAGGCCTTGTGGAACCAAGGGGCCATTGTGATCCTGGGGAGCCCAATAGAACCAAGGAGCCATTGTGACCCTGCAGCACCTTACGGAATCATGGAGACCCTTGTGACCCTCTGTGACCTCATGGAACCAGTGGGCCATTGTGTTATTCTGCAGCCCCATGGAACCAAGGAAACCATTGTGACACAGCCAGGCCTCGTGGAAGCAAGGGGCCTTTGTGCCGCTGTAGAGCCAAGGAGACCACTGTGCTATTGCTGGGCCTCAGGGGAACAAAATGGTGATGCTGCAGGGCCCCAAGGCTGCAAAGAGCGTGGAACAGGTGTGGTTGGCTTGGCCTCCTGGGGGCCACCTGCCTGGTCCAGCTGAGCTTGGCATGTTGAGGGGTGCTTCTCCTCTGGCCCTGAAACGCTGGAGTTCCTTGCTTTCCTTTCTGTGCGAAAGCACTGTCCTTCTCCTCCAGGGACCCATGGCTGAAATTAGGATTCTACCTCCAAATTGGATTCTGTCCGAGGATTGTTCCCATGTGAAACCTGCCAGGACAGACAGCTCAGGCTGGCCTTGGCCTCTTAGGGGCCACCTCGCATCTGCCTTCAAAACACGCGGGGGCTGTGCTTCTCTTCCCATGGAATAAAACCATCTTTCAAGTCCAGCCATCCATGGCCAAAATTGGGAATCCACCTCTGAAATTCCATATCTCCAAGGAATAGCTCCCCGACAAAAGCTGCCAGGAATGTCCAGCTTCCCTTGGCTTCCTGAGGGCCAGCTCTCATCTGCCTTTGAAACACTGGGCCTCCTCACTTTGCTGCCAATGGAAAAGAACTGTCCTTCTGGGCCAGATGTCCATGGACAAAACTGGGATTTGGCCTCCCAAATTCCATCTAGCCAAGGATTGCTCCAAGACAAAAGCTGCCAAGACAAACAGGTCTGGCTGGCCTTGGCCTCCTTGAGGCACCACTAATCAGCCTTTGAAACACTGGGGCTCTGCCCTTTCCTTCCTGGGGAGAAGAAGTGTCATTCCCGTCCAGGCACCCACAGCTGAAATGGAATTCCACCTCCAAAACTCCCCGTATGTCCAAGGGTTGCTTTCAGACAGAAGCTGCAAGGACAGACACGTCTGCCTTGCCTTGGCCTCTGGTGGCTGCCTCTCATCTGCCTTCAAAACACTGGGGTTCTGTGGTTTCCTTCCTGTAGAAAAGAACCGACCTTCTTGTCCAGGTGCCCGTGGCCTCGAGCACATGATCACTACAGAGGGACAAAGGAGCTCTGTGCTCAGTGGAGCGGAGACTGAGGACAGTGGAGGAGAGTCCTGGGTGGGCTTGAAGGGTGGTTTCAGACATGGTGGATCCTTTCTAGCTAGTAGAGACCAGCTGGCAAAAGAAAGAATTAATGCCAAGGGCAGCTGGGCAGGTCCAGGCTGGACACAAGGAGAAAGGAATTTCTCTCCCAGGGCAGTGCAGTGGTGCAACGTGTCCCCCAGAAGGAGGCTGGAGCAGCCCAAGGCTTTGTGTGCCAAGGCAGAGCCAGGCAGGACGCAGAGCCATCAGCAAAGGAAGGGGCCCATTGTTACACAGCAGGGCCGCAGAACCAAGGAGATCATTGTGACACTGCACAACCTCATGCAATCAAGGCGTCCGTGTTACGCTACTGAACCTCACGGAGCCAAGGGTCCATTGTGACCCTGCGGAGCCAAGGAGACTGTTGCTGACAGTACCAAAGTTCATGGAACCAAAAGTCCATTGTGACATTGTGGCGCCTCACGGAACCGTGGAGAGCATTATGACACTTTGTTACTATCTGATTTACACCCAGAAGGGCAAAGAAAAGGAAATCTCTGAGTATAAAAAGGAAAGAACTTTGAAGGTTCAAAATATTCCCAAAGACCAGATTAAAACCAAACGAGATTAAATGTTGGTGCCAAACAAATGGGTATCTCTTTATCTAATGGTAAGAGAGGCAAAGAGAAAGAAGGAGAAAAGTAGAGAAAAGTTAGAAAAGACAAGGTTACTCTAACAAGCACTGGATAAGTCACCACCACACTGTGCTACCTTTGTTGCTGCTGAGACAGGGTGGGGGAAGTGGAGAAGTTTTTGCCTTTTTTTTCCTGCTGTTTGAAGCCTCTTATCTGCCTCTTCTGAAGTCTAGAGCAGTTTGGCTGGAAAGCGGCGGCCCATCCTCCGAGATGCAGGCTCGATGCTTGCAGCTGAACCTGGCTCCGCCTGGGACGAAGGAGCAGGGCTAGGGGTTGCACAACTCCCTCGGGATTTCAGTCCAGGGGTGAAGGATTGGGGGGTGCTCCCCAGGCGGGCGGCGTCGGCTCCCGGAGGCCTCAGGGTGCCTCACGGCAGGCGATGGTGGTGGTGGGGGGAAAGGCAAAGGGCGGGGATTCTACCTTTTGCTTTTGCCTCCACATTTTGCACCAGTTTTGCCTTCCTTTTTATGGGCCTCAAGGCGGGCTATGCACGGCCCGTACGGCACGTAGTTTCCAGGCGTTCAAAAGTGATTATGATAAGCAGCCATCGTGACGAAGCACTTTTGAAGCCTTTCAGGTGTTGAGCAGTGATAATGGCGAAGCGTTTTTTGGCGCCTTTCTCTTAGTATTAGGCTCTTGCACACTTCAGAAGCAAGGGGCCATTGTGACACAGCAGGGCCTTGTATAAGCAAGGGGTCATTGTAGCACGGCAGGGCCTCGTGGAATCAAGGGGATCGTAGTGACACTGTGGGGCTCCAGGAGGCCACGGGGCCATTCTGACTGTGTGCAAGCAAGGATACCGTTGTTACGCTACGGGGCATCATGGAACCAAGGAGGCCATTGTGAAGCAGCTGGGCAACCCGCTGAGACTATTATGACACTTCAAGGCCTTGTGACACTGAAGGGCCATTGTGGAACTGCAGGGCCTCGTGGAACCAGTGAGACCATTGTGACATCACAGGGCCTCATGGGAGCCAGGGGCCATTGTGACACAGCCAGGCCTGACAGAAGCAAGGGGCCATTGTGACACTGCAAGGTCTCACGGAAGCAAAGGGCCAGTGTGCCACAGCCAGGCCTTGTGGAACCAAGGGGCCATTGTGATCCTGGGGAGCCCAATAGAACCAAGGAGCCATTGTGACCCTGCAGCACCTTACGGAATCATGGAGACCCTTGTGACCCTCTGTGACCTCATGGAACCAGTGGGCCATTGTGTTATTCTGCAGCCCCATGGAAGCAAGGAAACCATTGTGACACAGCCAGGCCTCGTGGAAGCAAGGGGCCTTTGTGCCGCTGTAGAGCCAAGGAGACCACTGTGCTATTGCTGGGCCTCAGGGGAACAAAATGGTGATGCTGCAGGGCCCCAAGGCTGCAAAGAGCGTGGAACAGGTGTGGTTGGCTTGGCCTCCTGGGGGCCACCTGCCTGCTCCAGCTGAGCTTGGCATGTTGAGGGGTGCTTCTCCTCTGGCCCTGAAACGCTGGAGTTCCTTGCTTTCCTTTCTGTGCGAAAGCACTGTCCTTCTCCTCCAGGGACCCATGGCTGAAATTAGGATTCTACCTCCAAATTGGATTCTGTCCGAGGATTGTTCCCATGTGAAACCTGCCAGGACAGACAGCTCAGGCTGGCCTTGGCCTCTTAGGGGCCACCTCGCATCTGCCTTCAAAACACGTGGGGGCTGTGCTTCTCTTCCCATGGAAAAAACCATCTTTCAAGTCCAGCCATCCATGGCCAAAATTGGGAATCCACCTCTGAAATTCCATATCTCCAAGGAATAGCTCCCCGACAAAAGCTGCCAGGAATGTCCAGCTTCCCTTGGCTTCCTGAGGGCCAGCTCTCATCTGCCTTTGAAACACTGGGCCTCCTCACTTTGCTGCCAATGGAAAAGAACTGTCCTTCTGGGCCAGATGTCCATGGACAAAACTGGGATTTGGCCTCCCAAATTCCATCTAGCCAAGGATTGCTCCAAGACAAAAGCTGCCAAGACAAACAGGTCTGGCTGGCCTTGGCCTCCTTGAGGCACCACTAATCAGCCTTTGAAACACTGGGGCTCTGCCCTTTCCTTCCTGGGGAGAAGAAGTGTCATTCCCGTCCAGGCACCCACAGCTGAAATGGAATTCCACCTCCAAAACTCCCCGTATGTCCAAGGGTTGCTTTCAGACAGAAGCTGCAAGGACAGACACGTCTGCCTTGCCTTGGCCTCTGGTGGCTGCCTCTCATCTGCCTTCAAAACACTGGGGTTCTGTGGTTTCCTTCCTGTAGAAAAGAACCGACCTTCTTGTCCAGGTGCCCGTGGCCTCGAGCACATGATCACTACATAGGGACAAAGGAGCTCTGTGCTCAGTGGAGCGGAGACTGAGGACAGTGGAGGAGAGTCCTGGGTGGGCTTGAAGGGTGGTTTCAGACATGGTGGATCCTTTCTAGCTAGTAGAGACCAGCTGGCAAAAGAAAGAATTAATGCCAAGGGCAGCTGGGCAGGTCCAGGCTGGACACAAGGAGAAAGGAATTTCTCTCCCAGGGCAGTGCAGTGGTGCAACGTGTCCCCCAGAAGGAGTCTGGAGCAGCCCAAGGCTTTGTGTGCCAAGGCAGAGGCAGGCAGGACGCAGAGCCATCAGCAAAGGAAGGGGCCCATTGTTACACAGCAGGGCCGCAGAACCAAGGAGATCATTGTGACACTGCACAACCTCATGCAATCAAGGCGTCCGTGTTACGCTACTGAACCTCATGGAGCCAAGGGTCCATTGTGACCCTGCGGAGCCAAGGAGACTGTTGCTGACAGTACCAAAGTTCATGGAACCAAAAGTCCATTGTGACATTGTGGCGCCTCACGGAACCGTGGAGAGCATTATGACACTTTGTTACTATCTGATTTACACCCAGAAGGGCAAAGAAAAGGAAATCTCTGAGTATAAAAAGGAAAGAACTTTGAAGGTTCAAAATATTCCCAAAGACCAGATTAAAACCAAACGAGATTAAATGTTGGTGCCAAACAAATGGGTATCTCTTTATCTAATGGTAAGAGAGGCAAAGAGAAAGGAGAAAAGTAGAGAAAAGTTAGAAAAGACAAGGTTACTCTAACAAGCACTGGATAAGTCACCACCACACTGTGCTACCTTTGTTGCTGCTGAGACAGGGTGGGGGAAGTGGAGAAGTTTTTGCCTTTTTTTCCCTGCTGTTTGAAGCGTCTTATCTGCCTCTTCTGAAGTCTAGAGCAGTTTGGCTGGAAAGCGGCGGCCCATCCTCCGAGATGCAGGCTCGATGCTTGCAGCTGAACCTGGGTCCGCCTGGGACGAAGGAGCAGGGCTAAGGGTTGCACAACTCCCTCGGGATTTCAGTCCAGGGGTGAAGGATTGGGGGGTGCTCCCCAGGCGGGCGGCGTCGGCTCCCGGAGGCCTCAGGGTGCCTCACGGCAGGCGATGGTGGTGGTGGGGGGAAAGGCAAAGGGCGGGGATTCTACCTTTTGCTTTTGCCTCCACATTTTGCACCAGTTTTGCCTTCCTTTTTATGGGCCTCAAGGCGGGCTATGCACGGCCCGTACGGCACGTAGTTTCCAGGCGTTCAAAAGTGATTATGATAAGCAGCCATCGTGACGAAGCACTTTTGAAGCCTTTCAGGTGTTGAGCAGTGATAATGGCGAAGCGTTTTTTGGCGCCTTTCTCTTAGTATTAGGCTCTTGCACACTTCAGAAGCAAGGGGCCATTGTGACACAGCAGGGCCTTGTATAAGCAAGGGGTCATTGTAGCACGGCAGGGCCTCGTGGAATCAAGGGGATCGTAGTGACACTGTGGGGCTCCAGGAGGCCACGGGGCCATTCTGACTGTGTGCAAGCAAGGATACCGTTGTTACGCTACGGGGCATCATGGAACCAAGGAGGCCATTGTGAAGCAGCTGGGCAACCCGCTGAGACTATTATGACACTTCAAGGCCTTGTGACACTGAAGGGCCATTGTGGAACTGCAGGGCCTCGTGGAACCAGTGAGACCATTGTGACATCACAGGGCCTCATGGGAGCCAGGGGCCATTGTGACACAGCCAGGCCTGACAGAAGCAAGGGGCCATTGTGACACTGCAAGGTCTCACGGAAGCAAAGGGCCAGTGTGCCACAGCCAGGCCTTGTGGAACCAAGGGGCCATTGTGATCCTGGGGAGCCCAATAGAACCAAGGAGCCATTGTGACCCTGCAGCACCTTATGGAATCATGGAGACCCTTGTGACCCTCTGTGACCTCATGGAACCAGTGGGCCATTGTGTTATTCTGCAGCCCCATGGAACCAAGGAAACCATTGTGACACAGCCAGGCCTCGTGGAAGCAAGGGGCCTTTGTGCCGCTGTAGAGCCAAGGAGACCACTGTGCTATTGCTGGGCCTCAGGGGAACAAAATGGTGATGCTGCAGGGCCCCAAGGCTGCAAAGAGCGTGGAACAGGTGTGGTTGGCTTGGCCTCCTGGGGGCCACCTGCCTGCTCCAGCTGAGCTTGGCATGTTGAGGGGTGCTTCTCCTCTGGCCCTGAAACGCTGGAGTTCCTTGCTTTCCTTTCTGTGCGAAAGCACTGTCCTTCTCCTCCAGGGACCCATGGCTGAAATTAGGATTCTACCTCCAAATTGGATTCTGTCCGAGGATTGTTCCCATGTGAAACCTGCCAGGACAGACAGCTCAGGCTGGCCTTGGCCTCTTAGGGGCCACCTCGCATCTGCCTTCAAAACACGCGGGGGCTGTGCTTCTCTTCCCATGGAATAAAACCATCTTTCAAGTCCAGCCATCCATGGCCAAAATTGGGAATCCACCTCTGAAATTCCATATCTCCAAGGAATAGCTCCCTGACAAAAGCTGCCAGGAATGTCCAGCTTCCCTTGGCTTCCTGAGGGCCAGCTCTCATCTGCCTTTGAAACACTGGGCCTCCTCACTTTGCTGCCAATGGAAAAGAACTGTCCTTCTGGGCCAGATGTCCATGGACAAAACTGGGATTTGGCCTCCCAAATTCCATCTAGCCAAGGATTGCTCCAAGACAAAAGCTGCCAAGACAAACAGGTCTGGCTGGCCTTGGCCTCCTTGAGGCACCACTAATCAGCCTTTGAAACACTGGGGCTCTGCCCTTTCCTTCCTGGGGAGAAGAAGTGTCATTCCCGTCCAGGCACCCACAGCTGAAATGGAATTCCACCTCCAAAACTCCCCGTATGTCCAAGGGTTGCTTTCAGACAGAAGCTGCAAGGACAGACACGTCTGCCTTGCCTTGGCCTCTGGTGGCTGCCTCTCATCTGCCTTCAAAACACTGGGGTTCTGTGGTTTCCTTCCTGTAGAAAAGAACCGACCTTCTTGTCCAGGTGCCCGTGGCCTCGAGCACATGATCACTACATAGGGACAAAGGAGCTCTGTGCTCAGTGGAGCGGAGACTGAGGACAGTGGAGGAGAGTCCTGGGTGGGCTTGAAGGGTGGTTTCAGACATGGTGGATCCTTTCTACCTAGTAGAGACCAGCTGGCAAAAGAAAGAATTAATGCCAAGGGCAGCTGGGCAGGTCCAGGCTGGACACAAGGAGAAAGGAATTTCTCTCCCAGGGCAGTGCAGTGGTGCAACGTGTCCCCCAGAAGGAGGCTGGAGCAGCCCAAGGCTTTGTGTGCCAAGGCAGAGGCAGGCAGGACGCAGAGCCATCAGCAAAGGAAGGGGCCCATTGTTACACAGCAGGGCCGCAGAACCAAGGAGATCATTGTGACACTGCACAACCTCATGCAATCAAGGCGTCCGTGTTACGCTACTGAACCTCATGGAGCCAAGGGTCCATTGTGACACTGCGGAGCCAAGGAGACTGTTGCTGACAGTACCAAAGTTCATGGAACCAAAAGTCCATTGTGACATTGTGGCGCCTCACGGAACCGTGGAGAGCATTATGACACTTTGTTACTATCTGATTTACACCCAGAAGGGCAAAGAAAAGGAAATCTCTGAGTATAAAAAGGAAAGAACTTTGAAGGTTCAAAATATTCCCAAAGACCAGATTAAAACCAAACGAGATTAAATGTTGGTGCCAAACAAATGGGTATCTCTTTATCTAATGGTAAGAGAGGCAAAGAGAAAGGAGAAAAGTAGAGAAAAGTTAGAAAAGACAAGGTTACTCTAACAAGCACTGGATAAGTCACCACCACACTGTGCTACCTTTGTTGCTGCTGAGACAGGGTGGGGGAAGTGGAGAAGTTTTTGCCTTTTTTTCCCTGCTGTTTGAAGCCTCTTATCTGCCTCTTCTGAAGTCTAGAGCAGTTTGGCTGGAAAGCGGCGGCCCATCCTCCGAGATGCAGGCTCGATGCTTGCAGCTGAACCTGGGTCCGCCTGGGACGAAGGAGCAGGGCTAAGGGTTGCACAACTCCCTCGGGATTTCAGTCCAGGGGTGAAGGATTGGGGGGTGCTCCCCAGGCGGGCGGCGTCGGCTCCCGGAGGCCTCAGGGTGCCTCACGGCAGGCGATGGTGGTGGTGGGGGGAAAGGCAAAGGGCGGGGATTCTACCTTTTGCTTTTGCCTCCACATTTTGCACCAGTTTTGCCTTCCTTTTTATGGGCCTCAAGGCGGGCTATGCACGGCCCGTACGGCACGTAGTTTCCAGGCGTTCAAAAGTGATTATGATAAGCAGCCATCGTGACGAAGCACTTTTGAAGCCTTTCAGGTGTTGAGCAGTGATAATGGCGAAGCGTTTTTTGGCGCCTTTCTCTTAGTATTAGGCTCTTGCACACTTCAGAAGCAAGGGGCCATTGTGACACAGCAGGGCCTTGTATAAGCAAGGGGTCATTGTAGCACGGCAGGGCCTCGTGGAATCAAGGGGATCGTAGTGACACTGTGGGGCTCCAGGAGGCCACGGGGCCATTCTGACTGTGTGGAAGCAAGGATACCGTTGTTACGCTACGGGGCATCATGGAACCAAGGAGGCCATTGTGAAGCAGCTGGGCAACCCGCTGAGACTATTATGACACTTCAAGGCCTTGTGACACTGAAGGGCCATTGTGGAACTGCAGGGCCTCGTGGAACCAGTGAGACCATTGTGACATCACAGGGCCTCATGGGAGCCAGGGGCCATTGTGACACAGCCAGGCCTGACAGAAGCAAGGGGCCATTGTGACACTGCAAGGTCTCACGGAAGCAAAGGGCCAGTGTGCCACAGCCAGGCCTTGTGGAACCAAGGGGCCATTGTGATCCTGGGGAGCCCAATAGAACCAAGGAGCCATTGTGACCCTGCAGCACCTTACGGAATCATGGAGACCCTTGTGACCCTCTGTGACCTCATGGAACCAGTGGGCCATTGTGTTATTCTGCAGCCCCATGGAACCAAGGAAACCATTGTGACACAGCCAGGCCTCGTGGAAGCAAGGGGCCTTTGTGCCGCTGTAGAGCCAAGGAGACCACTGTGCTATTGCTGGGCCTCAGGGGAACAAAATGGTGATGCTGCAGGGCCCCAAGGCTGCAAAGAGCGTGGAACAGGTGTGGTTGGCTTGGCCTCCTGGGGGCCACCTGCCTGCTCCAGCTGAGCTTGGCATGTTGAGGGGTGCTTCTCCTCTGGCCCTGAAACGCTGGAGTTCCTTGCTTTCCTTTCTGTGCGAAAGCACTGTCCTTCTCCTCCAGGGACCCATGGCTGAAATTAGGATTCTACCTCCAAATTGGATTCTGTCCGAGGATTGTTCCCATGTGAAACCTGCCAGGACAGACAGCTCAGGCTGGCCTTGGCCTCTTAGGGGCCACCTCGCATCTGCCTTCAAAACACGCGGGGGCTGTGCTTCTCTTCCCATGGAATAAAACCATCTTTCAAGTCCAGCCATCCATGGCCAAAATTGGGAATCCACCTCTGAAATTCCATATCTCCAAGGAATAGCTCCCTGACAAAAGCTGCCAGGAATGTCCAGCTTCCCTTGGCTTCCTGAGGGCCAGCTCTCATCTGCCTTTGAAACACTGGGCCTCCTCACTTTGCTGCCAATGGAAAAGAACTGTCCTTCTGGGCCAGATGTCCATGGACAAAACTGGGATTTGGCCTCCCAAATTCCATCTAGCCAAGGATTGCTCCAAGACAAAAGCTGCCAAGACAAACAGGTCTGGCTGGCCTTGGCCTCCTTGAGGCACCACTAATCAGCCTTTGAAACACTGGGGCTCTGCCCTTTCCTTCCTGGGGAGAAGAAGTGTCATTCCCGTCCAGGCACCCACAGCTGAAATGGAATTCCACCTCCAAAACTCCCCGTATGTCCAAGGGTTGCTTTCAGACAGAAGCTGCAAGGACAGACACGTCTGCCTTGCCTTGGCCTCTGGTGGCTGCCTCTCATCTGCCTTCAAAACACTGGGGTTCTGTGGTTTCCTTCCTGTAGAAAAGAACCGACCTTCTTGTCCAGGTGCCCGTGGCCTCGAGCACATGATCACTACATAGGGACAAAGGAGCTCTGTGCTCAGTGGAGCGGAGACTGAGGACAGTGGAGGAGAGTCCTGGGTGGGCTTGAAGGGTGGTTTCAGACATGGTGGATCCTTTCTACCTAGTAGAGACCAGCTGGCAAAAGAAAGAATTAATGCCAAGGGCAGCTGGGCAGGTCCAGGCTGGACACAAGGAGAAAGGAATTTCTCTCCCAGGGCAGTGCAGTGGTGCAACGTGTCCCCCAGAAGGAGGCTGGAGCAGCCCAAGGCTTTGTGTGCCAAGGCAGAGGCAGGCAGGACGCAGAGCCATCAGCAAAGGAAGGGGCCAATTGTTACACAGCAGGGCCGCAGAACCAAGGAGATCATTGTGACACTGCACAACCTCATGCAATCAAGGCGTCCGTGTTACGCTACTGAACCTCATGGAGCCAAGGGTCCATTGTGACCCTGCGGAGCCAAGGAGACTGTTGCTGACAGTACCAAAGTTCATGGAACCAAAAGTCCATTGTGACATTGTGGCGCCTCACGGAACCGTGGAGAGCATTATGACACTTTGTTACTATCTGATTTACACCCAGAAGGGCAAAGAAAAGGAAATCTCTGAGTATAAAAAGGAAAGAACTTTGAAGGTTCAAAATATTCCCAAAGACCAGATTAAAACCAAACGAGATTAAATGTTGGTGCCAAACAAATGGGTATCTCTTTATCTAATGGTAAGAGAGGCAAAGAGAAAGGAGAAAAGTAGAGAAAAGTTAGAAAAGACAAGGTTACTCTAACAAGCACTGGATAAGTCACCACCACACTGTGCTACCTTTGTTGCTGCTGAGACAGGGTGGGGGAAGTGGAGAAGTTTTTGCCTTTTTTTCCCTGCTGTTTGAAGCCTCTTATCTGCCTCTTCTGAAGTCTAGAGCAGTTTGGCTGGAAAGCGGCGGCCCATCCTCCGAGATGCAGGCTCGATGCTTGCAGCTGAACCTGGGTCCGCCTGGGACGAAGGAGCAGGGCTAAGGGTTGCACAACTCCCTCGGGATTTCAGTCCAGGGGTGAAGGATTGGGGGGTGCTCCCCAGGCGGGCGGCGTCGGCTCCCGGAGGCCTCAGGGTGCCTCACGGCAGGCGATGGTGGTGGTGGGGGGAAAGGCAAAGGGCGGGGATTCTACCTTTTGCTTTTGCCTCCACATTTTGCACCAGTTTTGCCTTCCTTTTTATGGGCCTCAAGGCGGGCTATGCACGGCCCGTACGGCACGTAGTTTCCAGGCGTTCAAAAGTGATTATGATAAGCAGCCATCGTGACGAAGCACTTTTGAAGCCTTTCAGGTGTTGAGCAGTGATAATGGCGAAGCGTTTTTTGGCGCCTTTCTCTTAGTATTAGGCTCTTGCACACTTCAGAAGCAAGGGGCCATTGTGACACAGCAGGGCCTTGTATAAGCAAGGGGTCATTGTAGCACGGCAGGGCCTCGTGGAATCAAGGGGATCGTAGTGACACTGTGGGGCTCCAGGAGGCCACGGGGCCATTCTGACTGTGTGCAAGCAAGGATACCGTTGTTACGCTACGGGGCATCATGGAACCAAGGAGGCCATTGTGAAGCAGCTGGGCAACCCGCTGAGACTATTATGACACTTCAAGGCCTTGTGACACTGAAGGGCCATTGTGGAACTGCAGGGCCTCGTGGAACCAGTGAGACCATTGTGACATCACAGGGCCTCATGGGAGCCAGGGGCCATTGTGACACAGCCAGGCCTGACAGAAGCAAGGGGCCATTGTGACACTGCAAGGTCTCACGGAAGCAAAGGGCCAGTGTGCCACAGCCAGGCCTTGTGGAACCAAGGGGCCATTGTGATCCTGGGGAGCCCAATAGAACCAAGGAGCCATTGTGACCCTGCAGCACCTTACGGAATCATGGAGACCCTTGTGACCCTCTGTGACCTCATGGAACCAGTGGGCCATTGTGTTATTCTGCAGCCCCATGGAAGCAAGGAAACCATTGTGACACAGCCAGGCCTCGTGGAAGCAAGGGGCCTTTGTGCCGCTGTAGAGCCAAGGAGACCACTGTGCTATTGCTGGGCCTCAGGGGAACAAAATGGTGATGCTGCAGGGCCCCAAGGCTGCAAAGAGCGTGGAACAGGTGTGGTTGGCTTGGCCTCCTGGGGGCCACCTGCCTGCTCCAGCTGAGCTTGGCATGTTGAGGGGTGCTTCTCCTCTGGCCCTGAAACGCTGGAGTTCCTTGCTTTCCTTTCTGTGCGAAAGCACTGTCCTTCTCCTCCAGGGACCCATGGCTGAAATTAGGATTCTACCTCCAAATTGGATTCTGTCCGAGGATTGTTCCCATGTGAAACCTGCCAGGACAGACAGCTCAGGCTGGCCTTGGCCTCTTAGGGGCCACCTCGCATCTGCCTTCAAAACACGCGGGGGCTGTGCTTCTCTTCCCATGGAATAAAACCATCTTTCAAGTCCAGCCATCCATGGCCAAAATTGGGAATCCACCTCTGAAATTCCATATCTCCAAGGAATAGCTCCCCGACAAAAGCTGCCAGGAATGTCCAGCTTCCCTTGGCTTCCTGAGGGCCAGCTCTCATCTGCCTTTGAAACACTGGGCCTCCTCACTTTGCTGCCAATGGAAAAGAACTGTCCTTCTGGGCCAGATGTCCATGGACAAAACTGGGATTTGGCCTCCCAAATTCCATCTAGCCAAGGATTGCTCCAAGACAAAAGCTGCCAAGACAAACAGGTCTGGCTGGCCTTGGCCTCCTTGAGGCACCACTAATCAGCCTTTGAAACACTGGGGCTCTGCCCTTTCCTTCCTGGGGAGAAGAAGTGTCATTCCCGTCCAGGCACCCACAGCTGAAATGGAATTCCACCTCCAAAACTCCCCGTATGTCCAAGGGTTGCTTTCAGACAGAAGCTGCAAGGACAGACACGTCTGCCTTGCCTTGGCCTCTGGTGGCTGCCTCTCATCTGCCTTCAAAACACTGGGGTTCTGTGGTTTCCTTCCTGTAGAAAAGAACCGACCTTCTTGTCCAGGTGCCCGTGGCCTCGAGCACATGATCACTACATAGGGACAAAGGAGCTCTGTGCTCAGTGGAGCGGAGACTGAGGACAGTGGAGGAGAGTCCTGGGTGGGCTTGAAGGGTGGTTTCAGACATGGTGGATCCTTTCTACCTAGTAGAGACCAGCTGGCAAAAGAAAGAATTAATGCCAAGGGCAGCTGGGCAGGTCCAGGCTGGACACAAGGAGAAAGGAATTTCTCTCCCAGGGCAGTGCAGTGGTGCAACGTGTCCCCCAGAAGGAGTCTGGAGCAGCCCAAGGCTTTGTGTGCCAAGGCAGAGGCAGGCAGGACGCAGAGCCATCAGCAAAGGAAGGGGCCCATTGTTACACAGCAGGGCCGCAGAACCAAGGAGATCATTGTGACACTGCACAACCTCATGCAATCAAGGCGTCCGTGTTACGCTACTGAACCTCATGGAGCCAAGGGTCCATTGTGACCCTGCGGAGCCAAGGAGACTGTTGCTGACAGTACCAAAGTTCATGGAACCAAAAGTCCATTGTGACATTGTGGCGCCTCACGGAACCGTGGAGAGCATTATGACACTTTGTTACTATCTGATTTACACCCAGAAGGGCAAAGAAAAGGAAATCTCTGAGTATAAAAAGGAAAGAACTTTGAAGGTTCAAAATATTCCCAAAGACCAGATTAAAACCAAACGAGATTAAATGTTGGTGCCAAACAAATGGGTATCTCTTTATCTAATGGTAAGAGAGGCAAAGAGAAAGGAGAAAAGTGGAGAAAAGTTAGAAAAGACAAGGTTACTCTAACAAGCACTGGATAAGTCACCACCACACTGTGCTACCTTTGTTGCTGCTGAGACAGGGTGGGGGAAGTGGAGAAGTTTTTGCCTTTTTTTCCCTGCTGTTTGAAGCGTCTTATCTGCCTCTTCTGAAGTCTAGAGCAGTTTGGCTGGAAAGCGGCGGCCCATCCTCCGAGATGCAGGCTCGATGCTTGCAGCTGAACCTGGGTCCGCCTGGGACGAAGGAGCAGGGCTAAGGGTTGCACAACTCCCTCGGGATTTCAGTCCAGGGGTGAAGGATTGGGGGGTGCTCCCCAGGCGGGCGGCGTCGGCTCCCGGAGGCCTCAGGGTGCCTCACGGCAGGCGATGGTGGTGGTGGGGGGAAAGGCAAAGGGCGGGGATTCTACCTTTTGCTTTTGCCTCCACATTTTGCACCAGTTTTGCCTTCCTTTTTATGGGCCTCAAGGCGGGCTATGCACGGCCCGTACGGCACGTAGTTTCCAGGCGTTCAAAAGTGATTATGATAAGCAGCCATCGTGACGAAGCACTTTTGAAGCCTTTCAGGTGTTGAGCAGTGATAATGGCGAAGCGTTTTTTGGCGCCTTTCTCTTAGTATTAGGCTCTTGCACACTTCAGAAGCAAGGGGCCATTGTGACACAGCAGGGCCTTGTATAAGCAAGGGGTCATTGTAGCACGGCAGGGCCTCGTGGAATCAAGGGGATCGTAGTGACACTGTGGGGCTCCAGGAGGCCACGGGGCCATTCTGACTGTGTGGAAGCAAGGATACCGTTGTTACGCTACGGGGCATCATGGAACCAAGGAGGCCATTGTGAAGCAGCTGGGCAACCCGCTGAGACTATTATGACACTTCAAGGCCTTGTGACACTGAAGGGCCATTGTGGAACTGCAGGGCCTCGTGGAACCAGTGAGACCATTGTGACATCACAGGGCCTCATGGGAGCCAGGGGCCATTGTGACACAGCCAGGCCTGACAGAAGCAAGGGGCCATTGTGACACTGCAAGGTCTCACGGAAGCAAAGGGCCAGTGTGCCACAGCCAGGCCTTGTGGAACCAAGGGGCCATTGTGATCCTGGGGAGCCCAATAGAACCAAGGAGCCATTGTGACCCTGCAGCACCTTATGGAATCATGGAGACCCTTGTGACCCTCTGTGACCTCATGGAACCAGTGGGCCATTGTGTTATTCTGCAGCCCCATGGAACCAAGGAAACCATTGTGACACAGCCAGGCCTCGTGGAAGCAAGGGGCCTTTGTGCCGCTGTAGAGCCAAGGAGACCACTGTGCTATTGCTGGGCCTCAGGGGAACAAAATGGTGATGCTGCAGGGCCCCAAGGCTGCAAAGAGCGTGGAACAGGTGTGGTTGGCTTGGCCTCCTGGGGGCCACCTGCCTGCTCCAGCTGAGCTTGGCATGTTGAGGGGTGCTTCTCCTCTGGCCCTGAAACGCTGGAGTTCCTTGCTTTCCTTTCTGTGCGAAAGCACTGTCCTTCTCCTCCAGGGACCCATGGCTGAAATTAGGATTCTACCTCCAAATTGGATTCTGTCCGAGGATTGTTCCCATGTGAAACCTGCCAGGACAGACAGCTCAGGCTGGCCTTGGCCTCTTAGGGGCCACCTCGCATCTGCCTTCAAAACACGCGGGGGCTGTGCTTCTCTTCCCATGGAATAAAACCATCTTTCAAGTCCAGCCATCCATGGCCAAAATTGGGAATCCACCTCTGAAATTCCATATCTCCAAGGAATAGCTCCCTGACAAAAGCTGCCAGGAATGTCCAGCTTCCCTTGGCTTCCTGAGGGCCAGCTCTCATCTGCCTTTGAAACACTGGGCCTCCTCACTTTGCTGCCAATGGAAAAGAACTGTCCTTCTGGGCCAGATGTCCATGGACAAAACTGGGATTTGGCCTCCCAAATTCCATCTAGCCAAGGATTGCTCCAAGACAAAAGCTGCCAAGACAAACAGGTCTGGCTGGCCTTGGCCTCCTTGAGGCACCACTAATCAGCCTTTGAAACACTGGGGCTCTGCCCTTTCCTTCCTGGGGAGAAGAAGTGTCATTCCCGTCCAGGCACCCACAGCTGAAATGGAATTCCACCTCCAAAACTCCCCGTATGTCCAAGGGTTGCTTTCAGACAGAAGCTGCAAGGACAGACACGTCTGCCTTGCCTTGGCCTCTGGTGGCTGCCTCTCATCTGCCTTCAAAACACTGGGGTTCTGTGGTTTCCTTCCTGTAGAAAAGAACCGACCTTCTTGTCCAGGTGCCCGTGGCCTCGAGCACATGATCACTACATAGGGACAAAGGAGCTCTGTGCTCAGTGGAGCGGAGACTGAGGACAGTGGAGGAGAGTCCTGGGTGGGCTTGAAGGGTGGTTTCAGACATGGTGGATCCTTTCTAGCTAGTAGAGACCAGCTGGCAAAAGAAAGAATTAATGCCAAGGGCAGCTGGGCAGGTCCAGGCTGGACACAAGGAGAAAGGAATTTCTCTCCCAGGGCAGTGCAGTGGTGCAACGTGTCCCCCAGAAGGAGGCTGGAGCAGCCCAAGGCTTTGTGTGCCAAGGCAGAGGCAGGCAGGACGCAGAGCCATCAGCAAAGGAAGGGGCCCATTGTTACACAGCAGGGCCGCAGAACCAAGGAGATCATTGTGACACTGCACAACCTCATGCAATCAAGGCGTCCGTGTTACGCTACTGAACCTCATGGAGCCAAGGGTCCATTGTGACACTGCGGAGCCAAGGAGACTGTTGCTGACAGTACCAAAGTTCATGGAACCAAAAGTCCATTGTGACATTGTGGCGCCTCACGGAACCGTGGAGAGCATTATGACACTTTGTTACTATCTGATTTACACCCAGAAGGGCAAAGAAAAGGAAATCTCTGAGTATAAAAAGGAAAGAACTTTGAAGGTTCAAAATATTCCCAAAGACCAGATTAAAACCAAACGAGATTAAATGTTGGTGCCAAACAAATGGGTATCTCTTTATCTAATGGTAAGAGAGGCAAAGAGAAAGGAGAAAAGTAGAGAAAAGTTAGAAAAGACAAGGTTACTCTAACAAGCACTGGATAAGTCACCACCACACTGTGCTACCTTTGTTGCTGCTGAGACAGGGTGGGGGAAGTGGAGAAGTTTTTGCCTTTTTTTCCCTGCTGTTTGAAGCCTCTTATCTGCCTCTTCTGAAGTCTAGAGCAGTTTGGCTGGAAAGCGGCGGCCCATCCTCCGAGATGCAGGCTCGATGCTTGCAGCTGAACCTGGGTCCGCCTGGGACGAAGGAGCAGGGCTAAGGGTTGCACAACTCCCTCGGGATTTCAGTCTAGGGGTGAAGGATTGGGGGGTGCTCCCCAGGCGGGCGGCGTCGGCTCCCGGAGGCCTCAGGGTGCCTCACGGCAGGCGATGGTGGTGGTGGGGGGAAAGGCAAAGGGCGGGGATTCTACCTTTTGCTTTTGCCTCCACATTTTGCACCAGTTTTGCCTTCCTTTTTATGGGCCTCAAGGCGGGCTATGCACGGCCCGTACGGCACGTAGTTTCCAGGCGTTCAAAAGTGATTATGATAAGCAGCCATCGTGACGAAGCACTTTTGAAGCCTTTCAGGTGTTGAGCAGTGATAATGGCGAAGCGTTTTTTGGCGCCTTTCTCTTAGTATTAGGCTCTTGCACACTTCAGAAGCAAGGGGCCATTGTGACACAGCAGGGCCTTGTATAAGCAAGGGGTCATTGTAGCACGGCAGGGCCTCGTGGAATCAAGGGGATCGTAGTGACACTGTGGGGCTCCAGGAGGCCACGGGGCCATTCTGACTGTGTGGAAGCAAGGATACCGTTGTTACGCTACGGGGCATCATGGAACCAAGGAGGCCATTGTGAAGCAGCTGGGCAACCCGCTGAGACTATTATGACACTTCAAGGCCTTGTGACACTGAAGGGCCATTGTGGAACTGCAGGGCCTCGTGGAACCAGTGAGACCATTGTGACATCACAGGGCCTCATGGGAGCCAGGGGCCATTGTGACACAGCCAGGCCTGACAGAAGCAAGGGGCCATTGTGACACTGCAAGGTCTCACGGAAGCAAAGGGCCAGTGTGCCACAGCCAGGCCTTGTGGAACCAAGGGGCCATTGTGATCCTGGGGAGCCCAATAGAACCAAGGAGCCATTGTGACCCTGCAGCACCTTACGGAATCATGGAGACCCTTGTGACCCTCTGTGACCTCATGGAACCAGTGGGCCATTGTGTTATTCTGCAGCCCCATGGAACCAAGGAAACCATTGTGACACAGCCAGGCCTCGTGGAAGCAAGGGGCCTTTGTGCCGCTGTAGAGCCAAGGAGACCACTGTGCTATTGCTGGGCCTCAGGGGAACAAAATGGTGATGCTGCAGGGCCCCAAGGCTGCAAAGAGCGTGGAACAGGTGTGGTTGGCTTGGCCTCCTGGGGGCCACCTGCCTGGTCCAGCTGAGCTTGGCATGTTGAGGGGTGCTTCTCCTCTGGCCCTGAAACGCTGGAGTTCCTTGCTTTCCTTTCTGTGCGAAAGCACTGTCCTTCTCCTCCAGGGACCCATGGCTGAAATTAGGATTCTACCTCCAAATTGGATTCTGTCCGAGGATTGTTCCCATGTGAAACCTGCCAGGACAGACAGCTCAGGCTGGCCTTGGCCTCTTAGGGGCCACCTCGCATCTGCCTTCAAAACACGCGGGGGCTGTGCTTCTCTTCCCATGGAATAAAACCATCTTTCAAGTCCAGCCATCCATGGCCAAAATTGGGAATCCACCTCTGAAATTCCATATCTCCAAGGAATAGCTCCCTGACAAAAGCTGCCAGGAATGTCCAGCTTCCCTTGGCTTCCTGAGGGCCAGCTCTCATCTGCCTTTGAAACACTGGGCCTCCTCACTTTGCTGCCAATGGAAAAGAACTGTCCTTCTGGGCCAGATGTCCATGGACAAAACTGGGATTTGGCCTCCCAAATTCCATCTAGCCAAGGATTGCTCCAAGACAAAAGCTGCCAAGACAAACAGGTCTGGCTGGCCTTGGCCTCCTTGAGGCACCACTAATCAGCCTTTGAAACACTGGGGCTCTGCCCTTTCCTTCCTGGGGAGAAGAAGTGTCATTCCCGTCCAGGCACCCACAGCTGAAATGGAATTCCACCTCCAAAACTCCCCGTATGTCCAAGGGTTGCTTTCAGACAGAAGCTGCAAGGACAGACACGTCTGCCTTGCCTTGGCCTCTGGTGGCTGCCTCTCATCTGCCTTCAAAACACTGGGGTTCTGTGGTTTCCTTCCTGTAGAAAAGAACCGACCTTCTTGTCCAGGTGCCCGTGGCCTCGAGCACATGATCACTACATAGGGACAAAGGAGCTCTGTGCTCAGTGGAGCGGAGACTGAGGACAGTGGAGGAGAGTCCTGGGTGGGCTTGAAGGGTGGTTTCAGACATGGTGGATCCTTTCTAGCTAGTAGAGACCAGCTGGCAAAAGAAAGAATTAATGCCAAGGGCAGCTGGGCAGGTCCAGGCTGGACACAAGGAGAAAGGAATTTCTCTCCCAGGGCAGTGCAGTGGTGCAACGTGTCCCCCAGAAGGAGGCTGGAGCAGCCCAAGGCTTTGTGTGCCAAGGCAGAGGCAGGCAGGACGCAGAGCCATCAGCAAAGGAAGGGGCCAATTGTTACACAGCAGGGCCGCAGAACCAAGGAGATCATTGTGACACTGCACAACCTCATGCAATCAAGGCGTCCGTGTTACGCTACTGAACCTCATGGAGCCAAGGGTCCATTGTGACACTGCGGAGCCAAGGAGACTGTTGCTGACAGTACCAAAGTTCATGGAACCAAAAGTCCATTGTGACATTGTGGCGCCTCACGGAACCGTGGAGAGCATTATGACACTTTGTTACTATCTGATTTACACCCAGAAGGGCAAAGAAAAGGAAATCTCTGAGTATAAAAAGGAAAGAACTTTGAAGGTTCAAAATATTCCCAAAGACCAGATTAAAACCAAACGAGATTAAATGTTGGTGCCAAACAAATGGGTATCTCTTTATCTAATGGTAAGAGAGGCAAAGAGAAAGGAGAAAAGTAGAGAAAAGTTAGAAAAGACAAGGTTACTCTAACAAGCACTGGATAAGTCACCACCACACTGTGCTACCTTTGTTGCTGCTGAGACAGGGTGGGGGAAGTGGAGAAGTTTTTGCCTTTTTTTCCCTGCTGTTTGAAGCCTCTTATCTGCCTCTTCTGAAGTCTAGAGCAGTTTGGCTGGAAAGCGGCGGCCCATCCTCCGAGATGCAGGCTCGATGCTTGCAGCTGAACCTGGGTCCGCCTGGGACGAAGGAGCAGGGCTAAGGGTTGCACAACTCCCTCGGGATTTCAGTCCAGGGGTGAAGGATTGGGGGGTGCTCCCCAGGCGGGCGGCGTCGGCTCCCGGAGGCCTCAGGGTGCCTCACGGCAGGCGATGGTGGTGGTGGGGGGAAAGGCAAAGGGCGGGGATTCTACCTTTTGCTTTTGCCTCCACATTTTGCACCAGTTTTGCCTTCCTTTTTATGGGCCTCAAGGCGGGCTATGCACGGCCCGTACGGCACGTAGTTTCCAGGCGTTCAAAAGTGATTATGATAAGCAGCCATCGTGACGAAGCACTTTTGAAGCCTTTCAGGTGTTGAGCAGTGATAATGGCGAAGCGTTTTTTGGCGCCTTTCTCTTAGTATTAGGCTCTTGCACACTTCAGAAGCAAGGGGCCATTGTGACACAGCAGGGCCTTGTATAAGCAAGGGGTCATTGTAGCACGGCAGGGCCTCGTGGAATCAAGGGGATCGTAGTGACACTGTGGGGCTCCAGGAGGCCACGGGGCCATTCTGACTGTGTGGAAGCAAGGATACCGTTGTTACGCTACGGGGCATCATGGAACCAAGGAGGCCATTGTGAAGCAGCTGGGCAACCCGCTGAGACTATTATGACACTTCAAGGCCTTGTGACACTGAAGGGCCATTGTGGAACTGCAGGGCCTCGTGGAACCAGTGAGACCATTGTGACATCACAGGGCCTCATGGGAGCCAGGGGCCATTGTGACACAGCCAGGCCTGACAGAAGCAAGGGGCCATTGTGACACTGCAAGGTCTCACGGAAGCAAAGGGCCAGTGTGCCACAGCCAGGCCTTGTGGAACCAAGGGGCCATTGTGATCCTGGGGAGCCCAATAGAACCAAGGAGCCATTGTGACCCTGCAGCACCTTACGGAATCATGGAGACCCTTGTGACCCTCTGTGACCTCATGGAACCAGTGGGCCATTGTGTTATTCTGCAGCCCCATGGAACCAAGGAAACCATTGTGACACAGCCAGGCCTCGTGGAAGCAAGGGGCCTTTGTGCCGCTGTAGAGCCAAGGAGACCACTGTGCTATTGCTGGGCCTCAGGGGAACAAAATGGTGATGCTGCAGGGCCCCAAGGCTGCAAAGAGCGTGGAACAGGTGTGGTTGGCTTGGCCTCCTGGGGGCCACCTGCCTGGTCCAGCTGAGCTTGGCATGTTGAGGGGTGCTTCTCCTCTGGCCCTGAAACGCTGGAGTTCCTTGCTTTCCTTTCTGTGCGAAAGCACTGTCCTTCTCCTCCAGGGACCCATGGCTGAAATTAGGATTCTACCTCCAAATTGGATTCTGTCCGAGGATTGTTCCCATGTGAAACCTGCCAGGACAGACAGCTCAGGCTGGCCTTGGCCTCTTAGGGGCCACCTCGCATCTGCCTTCAAAACACGCGGGGGCTGTGCTTCTCTTCCCATGGAATAAAACCATCTTTCAAGTCCAGCCATCCATGGCCAAAATTGGGAATCCACCTCTGAAATTCCATATCTCCAAGGAATAGCTCCCTGACAAAAGCTGCCAGGAATGTCCAGCTTCCCTTGGCTTCCTGAGGGCCAGCTCTCATCTGCCTTTGAAACACTGGGCCTCCTCACTTTGCTGCCAATGGAAAAGAACTGTCCTTCTGGGCCAGATGTCCATGGACAAAACTGGGATTTGGCCTCCCAAATTCCATCTAGCCAAGGATTGCTCCAAGACAAAAGCTGCCAAGACAAACAGGTCTGGCTGGCCTTGGCCTCCTTGAGGCACCACTAATCAGCCTTTGAAACACTGGGGCTCTGCCCTTTCCTTCCTGGGGAGAAGAAGTGTCATTCCCGTCCAGGCACCCACAGCTGAAATGGAATTCCACCTCCAAAACTCCCCGTATGTCCAAGGGTTGCTTTCAGACAGAAGCTGCAAGGACAGACACGTCTGCCTTGCCTTGGCCTCTGGTGGCTGCCTCTCATCTGCCTTCAAAACACTGGGGTTCTGTGGTTTCCTTCCTGTAGAAAAGAACCGACCTTCTTGTCCAGGTGCCCGTGGCCTCGAGCACATGATCACTACATAGGGACAAAGGAGCTCTGTGCTCAGTGGAGCGGAGACTGAGGACAGTGGAGGAGAGTCCTGGGTGGGCTTGAAGGGTGGTTTCAGACATGGTGGATCCTTTCTAGCTAGTAGAGACCAGCTGGCAAAAGAAAGAATTAATGCCAAGGGCAGCTGGGCAGGTCCAGGCTGGACACAAGGAGAAAGGAATTTCTCTCCCAGGGCAGTGCAGTGGTGCAACGTGTCCCCCAGAAGGAGGCTGGAGCAGCCCAAGGCTTTGTGTGCCAAGGCAGAGGCAGGCAGGACGCAGAGCCATCAGCAAAGGAAGGGGCCAATTGTTACACAGCAGGGCCGCAGAACCAAGGAGATCATTGTGACACTGCACAACCTCATGCAATCAAGGCGTCCGTGTTACGCTACTGAACCTCATGGAGCCAAGGGTCCATTGTGACACTGCGGAGCCAAGGAGACTGTTGCTGACAGTACCAAAGTTCATGGAACCAAAAGTCCATTGTGACATTGTGGCGCCTCACGGAACCGTGGAGAGCATTATGACACTTTGTTACTATCTGATTTACACCCAGAAGGGCAAAGAAAAGGAAATCTCTGAGTATAAAAAGGAAAGAACTTTGAAGGTTCAAAATATTCCCAAAGACCAGATTAAAACCAAACGAGATTAAATGTTGGTGCCAAACAAATGGGTATCTCTTTATCTAATGGTAAGAGAGGCAAAGAGAAAGGAGAAAAGTAGAGAAAAGTTAGAAAAGACAAGGTTACTCTAACAAGCACTGGATAAGTCACCACCACACTGTGCTACCTTTGTTGCTGCTGAGACAGGGTGGGGGAAGTGGAGAAGTTTTTGCCTTTTTTTCCCTGCTGTTTGAAGCCTCTTATCTGCCTCTTCTGAAGTCTAGAGCAGTTTGGCTGGAAAGCGGCGGCCCATCCTCCGAGATGCAGGCTCGATGCTTGCAGCTGAACCTGGGTCCGCCTGGGACGAAGGAGCAGGGCTAAGGGTTGCACAACTCCCTCGGGATTTCAGTCCAGGGGTGAAGGATTGGGGGGTGCTCCCCAGGCGGGCGGCGTCGGCTCCCGGAGGCCTCAGGGTGCCTCACGGCAGGCGATGGTGGTGGTGGGGGGAAAGGCAAAGGGCGGGGATTCTACCTTTTGCTTTTGCCTCCACATTTTGCACCAGTTTTGCCTTCCTTTTTATGGGCCTCAAGGCGGGCTATGCACGGCCCGTACGGCACGTAGTTTCCAGGCGTTCAAAAGTGATTATGATAAGCAGCCATCGTGACGAAGCACTTTTGAAGCCTTTCAGGTGTTGAGCAGTGATAATGGCGAAGCGTTTTTTGGCGCCTTTCTCTTAGTATTAGGCTCTTGCACACTTCAGAAGCAAGGGGCCATTGTGACACAGCAGGGCCTTGTATAAGCAAGGGGTCATTGTAGCACGGCAGGGCCTCGTGGAATCAAGGGGATCGTAGTGACACTGTGGGGCTCCAGGAGGCCACGGGGCCATTCTGACTGTGTGGAAGCAAGGATACCGTTGTTACGCTACGGGGCATCATGGAACCAAGGAGGCCATTGTGAAGCAGCTGGGCAACCCGCTGAGACTATTATGACACTTCAAGGCCTTGTGACACTGAAGGGCCATTGTGGAACTGCAGGGCCTCGTGGAACCAGTGAGACCATTGTGACATCACAGGGCCTCATGGGAGCCAGGGGCCATTGTGACACAGCCAGGCCTGACAGAAGCAAGGGGCCATTGTGACACTGCAAGGTCTCACGGAAGCAAAGGGCCAGTGTGCCACAGCCAGGCCTTGTGGAACCAAGGGGCCATTGTGATCCTGGGGAGCCCAATAGAACCAAGGAGCCATTGTGACCCTGCAGCACCTTACGGAATCATGGAGACCCTTGTGACCCTCTGTGACCTCATGGAACCAGTGGGCCATTGTGTTATTCTGCAGCCCCATGGAAGCAAGGAAACCATTGTGACACAGCCAGGCCTCGTGGAAGCAAGGGGCCTTTGTGCCGCTGTAGAGCCAAGGAGACCACTGTGCTATTGCTGGGCCTCAGGGGAACAAAATGGTGATGCTGCAGGGCCCCAAGGCTGCAAAGAGCGTGGAACAGGTGTGGTTGGCTTGGCCTCCTGGGGGCCACCTGCCTGCTCCAGCTGAGCTTGGCATGTTGAGGGGTGCTTCTCCTCTGGCCCTGAAACGCTGGAGTTCCTTGCTTTCCTTTCTGTGCGAAAGCACTGTCCTTCTCCTCCAGGGACCCATGGCTGAAATTAGGATTCTACCTCCAAATTGGATTCTGTCCGAGGATTGTTCCCATGTGAAACCTGCCAGGACAGACAGCTCAGGCTGGCCTTGGCCTCTTAGGGGCCACCTCGCATCTGCCTTCAAAACACGCGGGGGCTGTGCTTCTCTTCCCATGGAATAAAACCATCTTTCAAGTCCAGCCATCCATGGCCAAAATTGGGAATCCACCTCTGAAATTCCATATCTCCAAGGAATAGCTCCCCGACAAAAGCTGCCAGGAATGTCCAGCTTCCCTTGGCTTCCTGAGGGCCAGCTCTCATCTGCCTTTGAAACACTGGGCCTCCTCACTTTGCTGCCAATGGAAAAGAACTGTCCTTCTGGGCCAGATGTCCATGGACAAAACTGGGATTTGGCCTCCCAAATTCCATCTAGCCAAGGATTGCTCCAAGACAAAAGCTGCCAAGACAAACAGGTCTGGCTGGCCTTGGCCTCCTTGAGGCACCACTAATCAGCCTTTGAAACACTGGGGCTCTGCCCTTTCCTTCCTGGGGAGAAGAAGTGTCATTCCCGTCCAGGCACCCACAGCTGAAATGGAATTCCACCTCCAAAACTCCCCGTATGTCCAAGGGTTGCTTTCAGACAGAAGCTGCAAGGACAGACACGTCTGCCTTGCCTTGGCCTCTGGTGGCTGCCTCTCATCTGCCTTCAAAACACTGGGGTTCTGTGGTTTCCTTCCTGTAGAAAAGAACCGACCTTCTTGTCCAGGTGCCCGTGGCCTCGAGCACATGATCACTACATAGGGACAAAGGAGCTCTGTGCTCAGTGGAGCGGAGACTGAGGACAGTGGAGGAGAGTCCTGGGTGGGCTTGAAGGGTGGTTTCAGACATGGTGGATCCTTTCTAGCTAGTAGAGACCAGCTGGCAAAAGAAAGAATTAATGCCAAGGGCAGCTGGGCAGGTCCAGGCTGGACACAAGGAGAAAGGAATTTCTCTCCCAGGGCAGTGCAGTGGTGCAACGTGTCCCCCAGAAGGAGGCTGGAGCAGCCCAAGGCTTTGTGTGCCAAGGCAGAGGCAGGCAGGACGCAGAGCCATCAGCAAAGGAAGGGGCCCATTGTTACACAGCAGGGCCGCAGAACCAAGGAGATCATTGTGACACTGCACAACCTCATGCAATCAAGGCGTCCGTGTTACGCTACTGAACCTCATGGAGCCAAGGGTCCATTGTGACACTGCGGAGCCAAGGAGACTGTTGCTGACAGTACCAAAGTTCATGGAACCAAAAGTCCATTGTGACATTGTGGCGCCTCACGGAACCGTGGAGAGCATTATGACACTTTGTTACTATCTGATTTACACCCAGAAGGGCAAAGAAAAGGAAATCTCTGAGTATAAAAAGGAAAGAACTTTGAAGGTTCAAAATATTCCCAAAGACCAGATTAAAACCAAACGAGATTAAATGTTGGTGCCAAACAAATGGGTATCTCTTTATCTAATGGTAAGAGAGGCAAAGAGAAAGGAGAAAAGTAGAGAAAAGTTAGAAAAGACAAGGTTACTCTAACAAGCACTGGATAAGTCACCACCACACTGTGCTACCTTTGTTGCTGCTGAGACAGGGTGGGGGAAGTGGAGAAGTTTTTGCCTTTTTTTCCCTGCTGTTTGAAGCCTCTTATCTGCCTCTTCTGAAGTCTAGAGCAGTTTGGCTGGAAAGCGGCGGCCCATCCTCCGAGATGCAGGCTCGATGCTTGCAGCTGAACCTGGGTCCGCCTGGGACGAAGGAGCAGGGCTAAGGGTTGCACAACTCCCTCGGGATTTCAGTCCAGGGGTGAAGGATTGGGGGGTGCTCCCCAGGCGGGCGGCGTCGGCTCCCGGAGGCCTCAGGGTGCCTCACGGCAGGCGATGGTGGTGGTGGGGGGAAAGGCAAAGGGCGGGGATTCTACCTTTTGCTTTTGCCTCCACATTTTGCACCAGTTTTGCCTTCCTTTTTATGGGCCTCAAGGCGGGCTATGCACGGCCCGTACGGCACGTAGTTTCCAGGCGTTCAAAAGTGATTATGATAAGCAGCCATCGTGACGAAGCACTTTTGAAGCCTTTCAGGTGTTGAGCAGTGATAATGGCGAAGCGTTTTTTGGCGCCTTTCTCTTAGTATTAGGCTCTTGCACACTTCAGAAGCAAGGGGCCATTGTGACACAGCAGGGCCTTGTATAAGCAAGGGGTCATTGTAGCACGGCAGGGCCTCGTGGAATCAAGGGGATCGTAGTGACACTGTGGGGCTCCAGGAGGCCACGGGGCCATTCTGACTGTGTGGAAGCAAGGATACCGTTGTTACGCTACGGGGCATCATGGAACCAAGGAGGCCATTGTGAAGCAGCTGGGCAACCCGCTGAGACTATTATGACACTTCAAGGCCTTGTGACACTGAAGGGCCATTGTGGAACTGCAGGGCCTCGTGGAACCAGTGAGACCATTGTGACATCACAGGGCCTCATGGGAGCCAGGGGCCATTGTGACACAGCCAGGCCTGACAGAAGCAAGGGGCCATTGTGACACTGCAAGGTCTCACGGAAGCAAAGGGCCAGTGTGCCACAGCCAGGCCTTGTGGAACCAAGGGGCCATTGTGATCCTGGGGAGCCCAATAGAACCAAGGAGCCATTGTGACCCTGCAGCACCTTACGGAATCATGGAGACCCTTGTGACCCTCTGTGACCTCATGGAACCAGTGGGCCATTGTGTTATTCTGCAGCCCCATGGAAGCAAGGAAACCATTGTGACACAGCCAGGCCTCGTGGAAGCAAGGGGCCTTTGTGCCGCTGTAGAGCCAAGGAGACCACTGTGCTATTGCTGGGCCTCAGGGGAACAAAATGGTGATGCTGCAGGGCCCCAAGGCTGCAAAGAGCGTGGAACAGGTGTGGTTGGCTTGGCCTCCTGGGGGCCACCTGCCTGGTCCAGCTGAGCTTGGCATGTTGAGGGGTGCTTCTCCTCTGGCCCTGAAACGCTGGAGTTCCTTGCTTTCCTTTCTGTGCGAAAGCACTGTCCTTCTCCTCCAGGGACCCATGGCTGAAATTAGGATTCTACCTCCAAATTGGATTCTGTCCGAGGATTGTTCCCATGTGAAACCTGCCAGGACAGACAGCTCAGGCTGGCCTTGGCCTCTTAGGGGCCACCTCGCATCTGCCTTCAAAACACGCGGGGGCTGTGCTTCTCTTCCCATGGAATAAAACCATCTTTCAAGTCCAGCCATCCATGGCCAAAATTGGGAATCCACCTCTGAAATTCCATATCTCCAAGGAATAGCTCCCTGACAAAAGCTGCCAGGAATGTCCAGCTTCCCTTGGCTTCCTGAGGGCCAGCTCTCATCTGCCTTTGAAACACTGGGCCTCCTCACTTTGCTGCCAATGGAAAAGAACTGTCCTTCTGGGCCAGATGTCCATGGACAAAACTGGGATTTGGCCTCCCAAATTCCATCTAGCCAAGGATTGCTCCAAGACAAAAGCTGCCAAGACAAACAGGTCTGGCTGGCCTTGGCCTCCTTGAGGCACCACTAATCAGCCTTTGAAACACTGGGGCTCTGCCCTTTCCTTCCTGGGGAGAAGAAGTGTCATTCCCGTCCAGGCACCCACAGCTGAAATGGAATTCCACCTCCAAAACTCCCCGTATGTCCAAGGGTTGCTTTCAGACAGAAGCTGCAAGGACAGACACGTCTGCCTTGCCTTGGCCTCTGGTGGCTGCCTCTCATCTGCCTTCAAAACACTGGGGTTCTGTGGTTTCCTTCCTGTAGAAAAGAACCGACCTTCTTGTCCAGGTGCCCGTGGCCTCGAGCACATGATCACTACATAGGGACAAAGGAGCTCTGTGCTCAGTGGAGCGGAGACT